>NC_056725.1:1436547628-1436802628 GCF_019279795.1 Protopterus annectens
ACTTTAGCAACGTGAGTGTCAAAAGAAAGGCCACTGTCAACCTGGGTCCCCAGGTCCCTGATAACCTCTTCTGTGCTTAGTGGATTGCCACCTATATGGTAGCTTGGGGTTACCTTGTTTTTCCCAAAGGGTATGACTATACTTTTTTGGCGTTTAATGTCAGGCCATGGCTCTGGCACCAGCCATCTGTCTCTGTGAGTCCCTTCTGAAGGATATCCGTGTCCGATGCACTTTCCACTATGGTGCCCAGTTTGCAGTTGTCAGCAAACTTTGTCAGCCAAAGTCCTCCCATGTTGGCCTGTACTTCTGAGAAGTAGATGCCAAACAACAGGGGGCCAAGGACCGAGCCCTGTGGGACACCACTTGTGACCGGCTTGGAGTCTGACATAGCGCCAGCAACTCTAACCCTGTGGGTTCTGTCCTTAAGCCAGTTTGCAACCCATCTTGTGACATATGGGTTTACATTTAAGCTGGTAAGTTTTTCTACAATACCTGAGTGGGGTATTGTGTCGAAAGCCTTTGCAAGGTCAAGGTAGGCTGTATGGACTGCCTTTCCCTCATCAATGGCCTTGGTGACTGTTTCGAAGAAGTCGACCAAGTTCAAAAGGCATGATCTGCCCTTGATGAAGCCAAACTGGGTCGGGTCCAATGTCTGCAAGTCCCCTATATCTTTGTTTATGAGCTCCATTATGATCCTCTCCATAGCTTTGCAGACTAGACTTGTTAAGCTTATGGGGCGGTAATTACCAGGGTCTGTAGAGGCACTGCCTTTGTGGAGTGGGACCACAGTTGCTGTACGCCACTCCTTGGGCACCTATCCTGTGGTAAGGCTGAGATTAAACAGCTGCCTTATGTGCAGGTTTAATTCCTCATTTAGCTCATGTAGCACACAGCCGGGGACACCATCCGGTCCCATTGATGCTGTGTTTTTAGCTTTAGAGAGAGCAGCTTTCATGGGAATGTAGATTTCAGCACATTCTATTGCTCGTGTACTCTGTTCACTTCCATTTAATGGTTTGCTTTGCCATGGAATGTAGTCAATACTACATATATCTGGACTGCTCATTTTGTGCACTTTGCTGTATCTCATTGCTGGAACCTCCACAGCTCTTACATTTTAGTTACAATGCTGAGGCAAGCTCAACATTTGCCATGAATTCCTGGTTACTCATTGATGTTTATTGTTTTAATCCTTTAAACTCATATCTGGCAGATAATTTAATTTCTTAATTGTGATTATCAAAGTGCGTAAGCCTGGGGAGCAGCTGGTACAACTGCTTGGATTAAATGTATAACACGTTCTCAGCTTTGAATACCTAATGTTTTACTGGCGATAAAGGAGAACACTGGACCATGTGCAAGTCATGCCTGAGATTGCAGATGACGGTATAGATGACATCATTAAGATGTCTAATGCAGAGTGGAAAGCAGTTTTTACTGATAAATGACATTAATAATGGTTAATTTCTATGAAAGGCTTCCAGTATAATTAATTTTAAAGCTTTACGTAAGCAGGGAACTGCTCTTATTATGTGTTTGCCTGTGCTAGTGTTAGTGTTCTCCATTACCACGCTGCCATTTTCTAAATGTATTTATCAACCCAGAAATGTAGCCAGAAATCTTCATTTTTGTCCTCAAAGGTGTATATTGTTACCCTTCCCAACCCCTGTACAAAAAATATATATCTTATATATCTTTCTAAATGCCACCCCTTACAATCTATGCTGAATTTTTCAAGTGCTGCCTCTACATCAATAAAGTCATTCTTTTTCAAATAAATATACACTTATTTGGTGAAATGTTATAACATACAGAAGGAAATTTGTTCTTCTTTCTCTTTAATGTAAAAATGAATCAAAATATGCAAATTCTGTGCAGACAACCTGTTTTGTTTCAGAACAACCCTGTTAAATATTCTGGTAATAATATTTCACGTACAAGCTCTGCCTGGAGATAGTTTTCAGAATGTTAAGGCAGCACCACACAGGTGTCACACTACTTGTTGTGGTCCAGTGCTCTCCATTATGGCTTTATTAACCTCATGCTCACAGGGTAACCTGCACATTAGGAAATGTCAATACCTGCTTCCTTTAATTATTTACTTTAGTTATTTCAATCATACACTCCTGTAACAAAAATACCCTTTTCAGGCAGATCTATGGGGCTGCAGTTCTGTGAGTTGATTTCTCCATTGCATATGGATAAATGAACTTTCTTTTAACATTACAAATTGAAATCCTGCAATAATTATTTTACCACATTCAGTGATATCACTAAATTAGACAGGTGCACTTTAGGCTGAATATTCACAGATAATGGACATGCAGATTTGAGAAATAGGGAACTAATGGTAGGCTTACATAAACACTGGGGACAGCATGACCTAATTATGAGTGCTAATTGTCCTTCAGTTGAATTGTAGTAAATAAATACATAAAGCATGACCACTTGGGTAGATAGCAACTTATTTTGTATTGTTTCAGCTTTTTTTTAGCAATATCAGGCAGCAGTTTAGTTTGAAGCATATCAGTTTCAAACATATTTTATTGTGGACGCAGGAATAAAAATCTGAACAAACAAATGTGAATAAAAGAAAGAAATTCACCATCAGACAGTTTGAGTGCAATGTGGTGAGAAATCAGCTTGTTGTACTGAAACTGACCCAACAGTCAGATCTTCCTAGACTGCACTGATGGATTCCTGCCCTAATTAGTCCAAGGTTGTAATAAGTACTAATTATGGTTATAAAAGCAGTGCAAAGGATGAAACATAGCAGAGGTAAATTAAAAATGATATCTTTAATATGGTAAGTGCTTTCGCACCTAATGTTGGTGCTTCATCAGGCCATCATATACAGAGTGCAAAGGATTTAAATAATATAACTAATTCAGATCAATTAACTTATCAACATCAATTAAACAGCCAATTAAAACATCAAGCAAAGACAACCAACCAAAGATAGTAAAAAAGGGTGTGTGTACTATTGCGTAATAAATATAAATGTACACACTAATCACTCAAAATCTAACTATAACAATTGTATAAATATAGAAACTATACGGTTTACTTTTGTTTTGTCACATATGGTATTTGCGATCATCCTGTTGTGCGACCCGTATTACCGAAATACTGAGAACTTCGAAGGATCAAATGTCGAAAATGGTTTGCTAGAAAGCCATTTCCGACATTTGATCCATGTGTTTGAATGGGAAAAAAGCATTCGTTTATTTGCCAATCAAACACATGGTGAATCGGCATTGTGGTTCTTTGGAGCCGTACTTTTGATGTTATGCATGTCAGACACACGGCATACAACAATTCAAAGGTAAACCAACTATACTGGATAAAACATCACTAACGTAATGATCATGCCTTTAAATATGGTTTAAGTGATATCACTTCATTTAATCCAGGAAATGATGATGACCTTCTTTTTGATATCCACATAGCTGCTGCCAGCTGCAAAGCATGTGGAGTTGACCACTTTATTCTCTAGGGGGTCAAAATATGAATCAAGGATGTAAATGTTCCACTGTGCAGAGCTCTTCACATGATTCACTTAAAAGGGTCCAAAGATTCCTCACAAAGAGAAATGAAGGGCTCAATACTTATAATCAAGGATAACAGCAAATCTCTCTCTTCTCTGTATTAGATCATCTTCTTAGAGAAGATTAATGCCCAATAAACCAAGAATTAAAGAACTCCTTACTTTCTAAAACATTTTGCTTAGAATATCTCCTGTTCACTTGAACATAAGAATATATTCAGACCTAGTAAAAATTGGGCAGCGCAGTGGTGCAGCGGTTAACGTTGTCGCCTCACAGCAAGAGGTTCTCCGGTTCGATTCTCGGCTGGGGTGCCTTCTGTGTGGAGTTTGCATGTTCTCCCTGTGCTCGCGTGGGTTTCCTCCGGGTACTCCGGTTTCCTCCCACATTCCAAAGACATGCATCTGGAGCATTTCTCCCCGGGCCTCCACTGAAAACAGGCTCTGTGGAACCTAGTCGGACTTTCCCGGTCAACAAATGTTAAATAAATAAAAAAAATAAAATAAAATAAACCTTATTACAGTGAAAATGTTTCATTTTATCTCTAAAACATCCATGCTTGTGGAATAAACTTTCTCTCTTTCTGTTAAACTCATGCCATCAGTCCATACCTTCAAGAAGGAACTGGATGACTATATGGACTCCTATAAGGTCCACCATGCAATCTGAGGCATCAAACTTATCAATCACATATGGCCTTGTAATTTTTGTTCACCAAGTCTAGGAAGATCTGACTATGACAATGTTCCAGCTCTCTTCTGAGACACAGCAGAACCAATGATGTAGGACAGACAGTCCTAACTGTTTGGTGCTGATGCCTGGTAGTTCCATATAACATTCTCTGGTACTAGTCTGACTTGGGTAGTTGCACTAATGGGGGAAGACCACCTGTCTAACAAACATGTTGTCTCTGGTCAGTGAATAAGAATAGTATTCTGAACATATCTAAACAATCCTTCCTTGGTTTGTGATCTATTCATCTTTACTGTTAAAAAGAAGTGCGACTGGGAGTGATAGTAAAGGAATTACAACTTTTGTCTGGCTTGCAGAACTCGTATGGTCAGAACAACTTTACTGTACTTAATTTATTATTTAGTTGTGCATTGCTGGTGTGCTTTTTTTGTCATGGAAGTTGATTTCAGTTCTTTTTGAATTCTGTGGTTACTGTTTTTGATTATTCTTTTATTTTACAATATTTTATTCATTTGAAGCTGAATATGGATTAATTAAATGAGTATGCAATTAATGATTTGCAAATGCACAAATATCTTGTGCAGTGTAATGAATGCTATGCATATTTAAAGGTAACAGCTGATAACACTGGTGATCTGTGTTCCTCGTGTCAAAAGCTGGATGATTTGCTTACCATTGTTAGAAGTAAATCTAGACTTAATGATGATGATTGCACTTGTGCAATTGGCATGGCTTGGAGAGCTGTTGTTTCATATATTAATGATTGGACTGGTGAGAAAAATAATGTTAGGCAAAGAAAAAATAGAACACATTTAGGAAATGATGCATCTATTGCCTGCAAAGATCATTCAACCTCTGTGAAATAAGATGATGCCCCTGACAACTTTGGAATTCTGGATGAAACTATTCAGCAATCTGAGGTTCCAGTTTGTTTAGAAGGAAACAAAAAAGAAAGAACGGAAGATATTCACAACAAATAACATGGAAGAAAAATAAACTGATAAATGTCTGCAAAAAGAATACATACTAAAAAGGACAATGTTTTGTTATGTAACACACAGTTTACAGGGAATGATAACATTTTTCTATCAGAAAACCTTCAGTCTACAGAAAAAAGCATCATTTTCGCAACAGAGAAGGTAGAAAAATAGAGGCAAGGGGCAGGTGAAAAGGAAACATGTTTGAAAAAAGACTTTCCCTACAAGGGGAGAGGGGCATGTCATATTATCACTTGAGCTTGTTGATGCTGAAGAATGTAAGGAAATAAAGATGTTTGCTCTGTCAGATGAGGTAGAATCCCATATAGAAGGAGTGAAGAACTTTAATGTAAGAAAAAAGAGGAGAAAGACACATGTTGACTACATGACTCAAGCTGTGGATTTACAATACCAGCTGGATGAGAATTTAATATGCAATGAAAACAGTGTGATTAATAAGACTAATAGTGATGAAGATCTAGCCTTCATAACAATTGATAGATCAGATACTATTGTATTAGAAGCTGAAAATTCTTCAGAGCTGGCCGTCAAAGATATTCTTGTAACTGGAGATTCAATTACTAGAGGAACTGACACTTATATTTGCAGAGAAGATAATGAACATGGAATAGTGTTATGCTTGCCAGGAGCAAAAACAGAAGATGTGAGACAATCCTTGGAACTCCTTAATGTAAGGAAGCACGGATCTGTTTTTATTCATGTTGGTACAAATGATGCCATCCACAAGGATTCTTTGACTTTTAGTAGGGAACTGACAGCCCTCTTAGATAGTATAGCTTATACTGGTGTTAGGACATATTTTTCACAAATCACCTATAGAAAGGATAGCCAGGTCACTGTGAATTAAAATATTTTTTGGGTAAATACCTACATGGAAAAAATGTCCTGTTTTAAAAAATGGAAATGTGTAGAGCATCTAAGCCTAGTTTTGGGCACACATGTTCAGACAGGATGGTATACATTTGTCAAGATCAGGGAAGATAATTTTTGCAGCATATATTTTGAAATATTTAACAAACACTAGGCAGGATTTTTGCCAGGTTGAAAATATAACAGTTCACAGATAGCAACATTTGATGTATCTGATGGTTGTTAATGCTAGGAGCATTAATAATAAAGTTTTTTTTATTGGAAAATTTGTTACCTTTTCACAAATTGATGCTGTTATTGTTTGTGAAACATGGTTAAAGAACAATGACTGGAAACCAGTTCTGTCAGGGTATAAATGCTTTTATTGTAACAGACATTGGATGTCCTCCCTGTGGCCGTGTGGGTTTCCTCTGGGTACTCCGGTTTCCTCCCACATCCTAAAGACATGCTGTAGCTGGATTGGACACTCTAAATTGGCCCTAAGTGTGAATGCGTGCCTTCTGTGGAAGGTTGGGTGCCAGGCTGGCAACATGACACTGTAAATAACTCCACTGCCAATCATGAGTGGACAGGTGATCCGCTGCGGCGACCCCTAACCAGGAAAAGCCGAAAGAAGAAGACATTCTAACAAAAAAATCAGGTGGAGGTGTTATGATAGGGATTAAAGATAATTATGAGACCTGTGATTATTACATATTCAGTGATAACACCAATACTATAGACTGTGTAACTGTGACAATACAGACAACCCTGGAAAATATAACAATTGTTGGAGTGTATAGACCACTAAAGTCAAGTGCAGATGACCTAGAGGAATTCATAAATTTCTTGCATGAAACACAGGAGGGAAGATTAATGTTAGCTGGGGACTTAAATTTACCAGAAACAGACTGGAATAATATTGATTCAACAATGTTAGTAAGGAAATTATTCACAATGTATATTCAGGAACAATAATTGCTTCAGATTGTAAGAAAACTTACCAGGGGATGGAACATACTAGACATTGTTTGTGTTCCTAAAGAAATTATTATTACTTCAAGTCAAGTTTTACCACCATTGATGTGCAGTGATCATGGGGTTGTAAGGTTAATTTGCTGCTAGATAATTCTGGCAAACTGGAATCTAAACCAATGCACAGAAGGTTAATTACAGATTATATGGAAGCAAAACAGTCATTATGTAAAGCTAACTAGACTGAGGTATTCAGAGGAAAAACTGCAGATGGAATGTATAAAGTTTTGAAAGAGAAATTGTTGTAGTGCAAAAAATCAAAAAAGTGTTTAACATCAGGATCTAGAAATACAACATAAGGGGTTTATATTTCCATAACAACAAGATATCTGAACAATGAGAGACAAAAAATATAAGAAATGGAAGACAGGTTGAAGTACAACTTTGAAAAATGAAATAAACAAGCTGGACAAACAAATTAAGCATAGTGTGAGACAAGATCAGGAAAATTTTGAAAACAAAATTTATATAAAGATATTGAGTATAATAGGAAACCTTTTTATAGATACATAAAATGTGGAAGGAGTAAAGACACACAAATTGATAAACTGTGTGCAGATTCTAAAATGTATTATCAGGCACAACAGATTATTAATATATTTACAAAATCTTATGCAAAATAGTTTGGATCCACAAAATGGATTATAAATTGTCCTAGTGACATCCAGGTAACCCCAGATACTAGAATCAAATTAGATTATATTGAAAAAGAACTGCACAAACTGGATCTAAACAAAGCACAGGGATGAGAGGAAATTAGTAACAATGACCTAAGAACACTACAGCAAGAACTTATGGTACCATTATATCTATTATTCACTAGGTCATATAAATATGGTGAGATTCCTCAAGATTGGAGACATGCGCTTATTAAACCCGCCTTTAAGGGAAAGGGGAGTAGGACAAACCCAGAATCATGTAGACCCTTAAGTCTACTTTCATGTTATTGAAAAATAATGGAGTAGGTAATATTGGACAAGTTATTGTCATAAGTGAATAGGTTGGGACTTGAAACCATATATCAGCATGCATATGTTGAAAACAAATCTGTTACCACCTGTAACATAATGTTCTATAACAATATAATAACAGCTATGAATGAAAATTGCGCTGTGATGTAATTTATATAGATTTAACTTTAGCATTTGACAGGGTCATACACAAAACACTGATCAACAAATTAGTACAACTAGGTATTGATGTACTCTTGATAAGATGGATAGCTGCATGACTTACAAATAATAAGCAGGTCTGAACTAGTTGTCTTTCATGCATTAATGAAGGTATATATAAATGTTTTTGTGTAAAGTTGCTTTTGACAATGGACATCTATAATGGATATCCATTTGTATATTTTTAACATTTGATTTTATTATCAGCAATGGCTGGCGTTGTTGTGCCTTAGTTAATATATTTTGAACTATTGTATTTGGTTGGTTATGCCTTGAACCTTATGCCTTTAATAACTTTGAATGAAATGGAACAACATGAAATAGGTGTTCTGATCAGGCGACAAGACTGATAAGAAAAGTTCGTATTTTGAACTACTTTCTTTTCAAATATGGGCATTACTTCCTGAATAATAGTTAATGAGGCGCATTGTTATCAATCATGGAATTCCATGTACTTTGACACTTTGAAACAAGTCTATTGACTATAAAAGTTTAAATGATGGCTATTGTTGAGCTAATAAGCAATATCACTAGGATGTTTATTATTTTAAATGGCGTTTAGGTAGATGAATATATTACTACTATGTATTTTAATGATCATGATTTTTGAATGTATTGATTGAACTATTTGATTAATTGAATAATTGTGTTAATGCATTGCTATAAGTCTCTGTAACAATGTAACCTGATGTGTTCCTGTTTTATCTTCCATTAAATGCTATCTGAATTATATCGTGGTGGTTTCAAGCAATTTCTTCAGTAATGACTTACAAATAGGACATGGCAGGTATCATACAGCAACTGGACAGGTGAAATCCTTGGTTACAGTCAGGGTGCCCCACAGAGTTCTGTCCTAGGCCCTTACTTGTTTAGATTGTATCTTTCAGACCTAACGTTTTCATCTGAGGTGTTCTACTGTCTATATGCAGATGACCTGAAATTGGGTAAACTGATTACATGTGTTACAGATAAGGCATGTCTGCAAAATAACTTGACTAAATTGACCATTTGGGCACAGGAGAATAATATGCTGATAAATGCATCAAAAACGAAGCATGTGAGATTTCGGAGAATGAACTGAAAGGTGAATATTTAACACAGCACACACTGATTCAAACTGTAGACTCATTTAATTCCTACATTGCTGGAAGTTTCACACAGCATTTGATGTGCTCTGTTGTATTTATTTATTTATTTTGGTTTTGATTATCAGGTTATCCATGGAGATATGGGTAGATTCAACTATGAGTTTTTCTATTCATATTAACCAACTGGTTAATGATAGTTATAGAACTATAGGTAGTATAAAAAGACTTATAACGTCTAGGAAATCAAAAATAATGAAGTCATTGTTTGTTAGTTACATTAGAGCCAAACTTGAGTATGGAATAACAATATGGAAACCCTATAAGAAAACAAGCATGAGTAAACTGGAAAGAGTACAGCGGAAATATACCGAGGGCATCCATGGATGTGAAAACTTAAGTTATTATGAAAGACTAAAATATCTTAACTTGTATAGTGTTTCTTATAAATATCTAAAAGGAGATCTTATTTAAGTATATAGGGCATTTAGAGATAATTACCTCTGGGAATATTTGGGGTTATCAAAAAGTACTGCAGAATTATCAGACAACCTATGTAGAAGATTCTATAAGAATGAGAAATATACTAAACTGGTTCTCTGACAGAGTAGCTGATGCATGAAACAGACTAGCAAACTACATTAAAGCAAGTATTGGCTTAGATATTTTTAAGAACAGCTTGGACACTTATTATGGGAACAAATGTTTTGGTATATTGGCAAGCTAAAAGGGTATTGATGCCCATGTTTGAAATATTTGTATGTATGTATGTATGTATGTATGTAGGATTCTGCATTTTCTGATGATAAGTTGGAGTGGTCAGGTAGGTTAGGTGGGTTTGGTGTGTGAACATCAGGAAGCCATGTTGAGAGTATTCTTTAATTCAGGAATGAAAATACAAACAATATAAAAAATAAACATAAAAAAAAAGACATGCTGAGGTTAGTTTTTTTCCAGTATCCAAATTAACACTGTAAGGTAGGGTACTTCTGATGTCATTAGTATGATTGCTTATATTTAATAATGGAGCACCTCATGTGTCATTGTAAGGTGGACTGGGTAAGAATGTGGCAATGTGGTAGGTAGCTGGGGAGTTTTTTCTTACTAAAAGTATATTTATTGTTTACAGTAAAATTGACAATAGAGTTGGACAATGAGACTGACATGGAAGTCTTTATTTATTAAAAATGTATTTACTGTTTACCTCAAGTATATTGTTTTTTCAGTATTTTTGATTTAAAGCCTATAAAAGCTCACTTTCACAACTTCCTGATTTGGTCTTCTTTCCATGATCTAACAGGAGTTTTTGCTACTGTCCCAAATGCAGCTTACAAAATAAACTGCCTAACTTGGTTTCTGGCTGCTTTCCTGTTTTTCTTTGTTCCACCTGCTTTTTTGGGGGCATTTGTATCATGTCATCTTAGGAATTACCATGAAAGTACATTCTGATTGGCAGTTAGAAGCACAACTGTCTCAACTTGCGTACATCAAAAATTTGGATGAAGGCTTCCTAAAAGTAGGTACATTTGGCTAAAAATATGGACATCTAATTAATATTAAATTTGCAAATATTTTGGTATAGGACCAGCAGTACTATGCACCTACAGATATTACTTTTGGCTCTTATTCAAAGAGGCCTCAGACTATACCATATCTTCTCTGGAATTAGCACATAGTTAATATGTTAACCTGCATTGCTGGAAGTTTCACACAGCATTTGATGTGCTCAGTTGTATTTATTTATTTATTTTGGCTTTGATTATCAGGTTATCCATTTGGGGTTAGGTCAAATTTCAGTGGAAGCCCAGGGGAAAACACTCCTCAAATGATACATTAAAGCACATTAAAGAGAATCATTAATATTGCATAGGCTTTAGTAGATGATTTATACAGAGATGAATCACTTTTGCAGTGCCAAGACAAGCAGAATTATAATTTATGTATTTATTGCTTTTGTTTATTGGGAAAATCCAACTGGGCACAAGACCCATTTTCAGAGGAGGCCTAGGGAAAAATGTTCCATTACATAGAAATGTCATGTTAAATATCAAATACTAGTGTTACAAGCCATAAAAGCTTAATGTGTTCAGTACGGTATAAACAATACAACACTTACAGTACTACAAATTTTGACTTATTGAAAAATATAATTTTAGTTTGGACCAGTAATGAGAGAGGAGTAAAAAAACAATGGTGAGGACATTTAAGAGACTAAAGAAGTGTGGTAAGACGTTAGATAAAGTAGGTGAGGAAAGTTTCAGATGAGGGAAACAGTGTAGTTTAGAAGGTAGGATTTATGGCCCAATGCATTTGCAGAGCCAAGTGTTAAGTAGTCAAGATTTTAGATGTTGTTTGAATACTTTTAGGATGGGTTGTTGCTGTATCGCCAGGGAAGCTGCATTCCATCATTTAGATACATGATGAAAGAAAAAGGAATTTCTTACAATATTGTTTGCAAACATTTAGATACAAATACTGGAGCCCAAGCTAATGTAGAATATGCAGTGACAATACTAATGCACTCATAAGTTCAGCATATAATGAAAAGAATGCTACTTACAATGTCTAGATTAACATAACACAAAAGAGTCGTACGTTTGTTTTCAATAAAAAAATGTCTGAATCTTGCATGAAGGGACAGAACTGAGATGTAGGGAATAGTGATTACTGTGCTTCCCTAGAAATGAATAAGCAGGGATGTCTAAATTAAATGTTTCAGGCATTTAGGATGCTTTTAACGCCTCCGCCCATGAATTTTGACTTTAATAATTGGCTTACTTTTTGGTGTCATTTGGAGGGGGTACAATATTTATCAGCCTGGGAATATATGGTTGACAGACCATGCTGCTTTGCCAAGGTTGGTCTGCACCTGTCCCCTCTAGGCTTTTCAATATTGGCTAAAAATTTGCCCAGCTCCATAATGACTTTTTTAAGAATTGCCAACCTGATAAACCATCTTACATAGCAAAACCAACCCAAGAAAATCTAAAGGTTTCCCAAACCTGGAGAATGCACATGTCTGTGCAGTTACTGAGACATGGTCTGAAGCTATAACATCTTCCACATATTCAGACCTGCTAGTGCACAGAGAGGGACAAAAGATGATGAAGGTGTCTCAATCTGCATGAAAAACAAACACACCTCAAGGCTGGTCAGACAGAATGATGTGCTTGAGCTTCCCCATGTCGAAATGACCACAGGCAAATACCATATACGTGCAAGCTATAGGTCCCCCTCTATGATGCAGAAAATCCATAACACATACTTAACCATACTGGAGCAACTCCTCATTCAACCCAAAACCATATTCATGAGAGACTTTAACTAACTCAGTATAAAATGGAAATCATACGTGACTCCAAAAATGCAGGCCCAGTGATTCATGGACTTTGTAAACACAAACACATGAACCAGCTAGTCTGTATACCCACTAGGGGTGCTAATATCCTTGACCTGGTCCTCAGAAATCCAATATAATGTCCTCAGTGGTCAGTTCAGACAATAAAGCTGTTTTCTTTGAAATAAAAATAAAACCCAGGACCCTGGCTAACTTTGGAACATTATGCAATTATTTTATGGCAGACTTCCTACTATTAAGTGATACCCTAGCAAAGTTTCAAGCCACTCTAAACCCCCAAAACACTGCTTTGTATGTGGAATAATTCATGAATACCTCATACAATCATGTTAATGGCTGCTTAGAGACAGTTGTACCTACCTAGCATAAGCACAGGACAAACTCAACAAACAAGCCACCCTAGTAAAATACCAACATCAATAGATTGAATAACAAAAGGAAAAATATAATGGCAAAAATCAGGAAGTGTAATACTTAGCAAGGTAAAAACTTCTGCATCAGTCTAAACAAGCAAATCAAAGGGTTAATCAAATCTACAAACATGGATATCAGGTAAAATATCCTCCTGCCCAAGGGCAATCACAAGGCTATTCTTCATCTATGTCTACAGACTCGAACACTGGGTTTTTAATGGAAACCCCGCTTAGCAACAGCCCAATTTAACTTAATTTTATCCCCTCTGCAACTGCACAAACTGGATCTAAACAAAGCATTAGGGATGAGAGAAATTAGTAACAATGACCTAAGAACACTACAGCAAGAACTTGGTGGCAGTACCATTATATTCTATTATTCAACAGTGGTCATATAAATATGGAAGAGATTCTCAAGATTGAGAGACATGCTTTATTAAACCCGGCTTTAAGGGAAAGGGGAGTAGGACAAACCCAGAATCATGTAGACCCTTAAGTCTACTTTCATGTTATTGAAAAAATAATGGAGTAGGTAATATTGGACAAGTTATTGTCATAAGTGAATAGGTTGGGACTTGAAACCATATATCAGCATGTGGCATATGTTGAAAACAAATAAATTGTTACCACCTGTAACATACAATGTTCTATAACAATATAATAACAGCTATGAATGAAAATTCGCGCGTTTCTGTGATGTAATTTATATAGATTTTAACTTTAGCATATCTGGACAGGGTCATACACAAAACACTGGATCAACAAATTAGTACAACTAGGTATTGATGTACTTTTGATAGAGATGGATAGCTGTACACTTGGAAGGCACAATACAAGTTAGGTCTGAACTAGTTGCCATTGTCTTTGCCAGTATGCATTAATGTGAAGGTATATATATAAATGTTTTTGTGTAAAGTTGCTTTTTTGACAATGGACATCTATAATGGATATCCACTTTGTATATTTTAACATTTGATTTTATTATCAGCAATGGCTGGCGTTGGCGTGAGCAGCCTTAGTTAATATATTTTTGAACTATTGTATTTGGTTGGTTATGCCTTGAACCTTATGCCTTTAATAACTTTTGAATGAAATGGAACAACATGAAATAGGTGTTCTGATCAGGCTTATATTAAGACTGATAAGAAAAAGTTAAGCCCGATTTTGAACTACTTTCTTTTCAAATATGGGCATTACTTCCCTGAATAATAGTTAATGAGGCGCATTGTTATCAATCATGGAATTCCATGTACTTTTGACACTTTGAAACAAGTCTATTGACTATAAAAGTTTAAATGATGGCTATTGTTGAGCTAATAAGCAATATCACTAGGATGTTTA
This sequence comes from Protopterus annectens, assembly GCF_019279795.1. NCBI lineage: Eukaryota > Metazoa > Chordata > Ceratodontiformes > Protopteridae > Protopterus > Protopterus annectens. Next base: position 1,436,562,118 of record NC_056725.1, read on the forward strand.
TTATTTTAAATGGCGTTTAGGTAGATGAACAGCATATTACTATTATGTATTTTAATGATCATGATTTTTTGAACGTATTGATTTGAATTATTTGATTAATTGAATAATTGTGTTGTTAATGCATTGCTATAAAAGGTGATGGAAGTCTCTGTAACAATGTAACCTGATGAAGCGCAATTTTATTGCGTGAAAGCGCTTGTTCCTGTTTTATCTTCCATTAAATGCTATCTGAATTATATCGTGGTGGTGGTTTCTTGCCAATTTCTTCAGTAATGACTTACAAATAGGACACACACATGGCAGGTATCAAGGGGTACACAGCAACTGGACAGGTGAAATCCTTGGTTACAGTCAGTAAGCCCTGTGCACAGAGTTCTGTCCTAGGGCCCTTACTTGTTTTAGATTGGGTCTTCAGACCTAACGCTTTTCATCTGAGGTGTTCTACTGTCTATATGCAGATGACCTGAAATTGGGTAAACTGATTACATGTGTTACAGATAAGGCATGTCTGCCAAAAATAACTTGACTAAATTGACCATTTGGGCACAGGAGAATAATATGCTGATAAATGCATCAAAAACGAAGCATGTGAGATTTCTCGGAGAATGAACTGAAAGGTGAATATTTAACACAGCACACACTGATTCAAACTGTAGACTCATTTAATTCCTACATTGCTGGAAGTTTCACACAGCATTTGATGTGCTCTGTTGTATTTATTTATTTATTTTGGTTTTGATTATCAGGTTATCCATGGAGATATGGGTAGATTCAACTATGAGTTTTTCTATTGGTTATTAACCAACAGGTTAATGATAGTTATAGAACTATAGGTAGTATAAAAGACTTATAACGCCTAGGAAATCAAAAAATAATGAAGTCATTGTTTGTTAGTTACATTAGAGCCAAACTTGAGTATGGAATAACAATATGAAAACCCTATAAGAAAACAAGCTATGAGTAAACTGGAAAGAGTGGTTGACAGTTGAAATATACTGAGGGCATCCATGGATGTGAAACTTGTTATTATGAAAGACTAAAAATATCTTAACTTGTATAGTGTTTCTTATAAATATCTAAAAGGAGATCTTATTTAAGTATATAGGGCATTTAGAGATAATTACCTCTGGGAATATTTGGGGTTATTAAAGGAGTACTTCGCAGAATCATCAGACAACCTATGTAGAAGATTCTATAGGAATGAGAAATATACTAAACCGGTTCTCTGACAGAGTAGCTGATGCATGAAACAGACTAGCAAACTACATTAAAGCAAGTATTGGCTTAGATATTTTTAAGAACAGCTTGGTCACTTATTATGGGAACAAATGTTTTGGTATATTGGCAAGCTAAAAGGGCATTGATGCCCATGTTTGAAATATTTGTATGTATGTATGTATGTAGGATTCTGCATTTTCTGATGATAAGTTGGAGTGGTCAGGTAGGTTAGGTGGGCTTGGTGTGTGAACATCAGGATGCCATGTTGAGAGTATTCTTTAATTCAGGAATGAAAATGCAAACAATATAAAAAATAAACATAAAAAAAAAAAAAAGACATGCTGAGGTTAGTTTTTTTCCAGTATCCGAATTAACACTGTAAGGTAGGGTACTTCTGATGTCATTAGTATGATTGCTGATATTTAATAATGGAGCACCTCATGTGTCATTGTAAGGTGGACTGGGTGAGAATGTGGCAATGTGGCAGGTAGCTGGGGAGTTTTCTCTTACTAAAAGTATATTTATTGTTTACAGTAAAATTGACAATAGGAGTTGGACAATGAGACTGACATGGAAGTCTTTATTTATTAAAAATGTATTTACCGTTTACCTCAAGTATATTGTTTTTTCAGTATTTTTGATTTAAAGCCTATAAAAGCTCACTTTCAGTTAACTTCCCTGATTTGGTCTTCTTTCCATGATCTAACAGGAGTTTTGCTACTTAATGTCCCAAATGCTGCTTACAAAATAAACTGCCTAACTTGGTTTATGGCTGCTTTCCTGTTTTTCTTTGTTCCACCCTTGCTTTTGGGGGCATTTTGTATCATGCTCATCTTAGGAATTACCATGAAAGTACATTCTGATTGGCATGTTAAAGAGCACAACTGTCTCAATCTGCATGACATCAAAATTTGGATGAAGGCTTCCTAAAAGTAGGTACATTTGGCTAAAATATGACATCTAATTAATATTAAATTTTGCAAATATTTTGGTATAGGACCAGCAGTACTATGCACCTACAGAGAGATCACTTTTGCTCTTATTCAAAAGAGGCCCCAGACTATACCATATATCTTCTCTGAATTAGCACATAGTTAATATGTTAACCTGCATTGCTGGAAGTTTCACACAGCATTTGATGTGCTCAGTTGTATTTATTTATTTATTTTGGCTTTGATTATCAGGTTATCCATTTGGGGTTAGGTCAAATTTCAGTGGAAGCCCAGGGGAAAACACTCCTCAAATAATACATTAAAGCACATTAAAGAGAATCATTAATATTGCATAGGCTTTAGTAGATGATTTATACAGAGATGAATTACTTTTGCAGTGCCAAGACAAGCAGAACTATAATTTATGTATTTATTGCTTTTGTTTATTGGGAAAATCCAACTGGGCACAAGACCCATTTTCAGAGGAGGCCTAGGGAAAAATGTTCCATTACATAGAAATGTCATGTTAAATATCAAATACTAGTGTTACAAATAAAAGCTAATGTGTTCAGTACGGTATAAACAATACAACACTTACAGTACTACAAATTTTGACTTATTGAAAAATATAATTTTAGTTTGGACCAGTAATGAGAGAGGAGTAAAAAAACAACACTGAGGACATTTAAGAGACTAAAGAAGTGTGGTAAGATGTTAGATAAAGTAGGTGAGGAAAGTTTCAGATGAGGGAAACAGTGTAGTTTAGAAGGTAGGATTTATGGCCCAATGCATTTGCAGAGCCAAGTGTTAAGTAGTCAAGATTTTAGATGTTGTTTGAATACTTTTAGGATGGGTTGTTGCTGTATCGCCAGGGGAGCTGCATTCCATCATTTAGATACATGATGAAAGAAAAAGGAATTTCCTACAATATTGTTTGCAAACATTTAGATACAAATACTGGAGCCTAAGCTAATGTAGAACATGCAGTGACAATACTAATGCACTCATAAGTTCAGCATATAATGAAAAGAATGCTACTTACAATGTCTAGATTAACATAACACAAAAGAGTCATGCGTTTGTTTTCAATAAAAAAATGTCTGAATCTTGCATGAAGGGACAGAACTGAGATGTAGGGAATAGTGATTACTGTGCTTCCCTAGAAATGAATAAGCAGGGATGTCTAAATTAAATGTTTCAGGCATTTAGGATGCTTTTAACGCCTCCGCCCATGAATTTTGACTTTAATAATTGGCTTACTTTTTGGTGTCATTTGGAGGGGGTACAATATTTATCAGCCTGGGAATATATGGTTGACAGACCATGCTGCTTTGCCAAGGTTGGTCTGCACCTGTCCCCTCTAGGCTTTTCAATATTGGCTAAAAATTTGCCCAGCTCCATAATGACTTTTTTAAGAATTGCCAACCTGATAAACCATCTTACAAAACAAAACCAACCCAAGAAATTCTAAAGGTCTCCCAAACCTGGAGAATGCACATGTCTGTGCAGTTACTGAGACATGGTCTGAAGCTATAACATCTTCCACATATTCAGACCTGCTAGTGCACAGAGAGGGACAAAAGATGATGAAGGTGTCTCAATCTGCATGAAAAACAAACACACCTCAAGGCTGGTCAGACAGAATGATGTGCTTGAGCTTCCCCATGTCGAAATGACCACAGGCAAATACCATATCCTTACAAGCTATAGGACCCCCTCTATGATGCAGAAAATCCATAGCACATACTTAAATATACTGGAGCAACTCCTCATTCAACCCAAAACCATATTCATGAGAGACTTTAACTAACTCAGTATAAAATGGAAATCATACGTGACTCCAAAAATGCAGGCCCAGTGATTCATGGACTTTGTAAACACAAACACATGAACCAGCTAGTCTGTATACCCACTAGGGGTGCTAATATCCTTGACCTGGTCCTCAGAAATCCAATATAATGTCCTCAGTGGTCAGTTCAGACAATAAAGCTGTTTTCTTTGAAATAAAAATAAAACCCAGGACCCTGGCTAACTTTGGAACATTATGCAATTATTTTATGGCAGACTTCCTACTATTAAGTGATACCCTAGCAAAGTTTCAAGCCACTCTAAACCCCCAAAACACTGCTTTGTATGTGGAATAATTCATGAATACCTCATACAATCATGTTAATGGCTGCTTAGAGACAGCTGTTCCTACCTAGAATAAGCACAGGACAAACTCAACAAACAAGCCACCCTAGTAAAATACCAACATCAATAGATTGAATAACAAAAGGAAAAATATAATGGCAAAAATCAGGAAGTGTAATACTTAGCAAGGTAAAAACTTCTGCATCAGTCTAAACAAGCAAATCAAAGGGTTAATCAAATCTACAAACATGGATATGAGGTAAAAAATATCCTCCTTGCCCAAGGGCAATCACAAGGCTATTCTTCAGCTATGTCTACAGCCTCAAAGGTAATACATAACACTGGGAAAATTAAATTGTAAATGGAGCCACCTATACTGAGCCAAAAGATATAGCAAATCTACTGGCCAACAAATTTAACTCTAATTTTATCCCCTCTCCCCTGCAGAGACTCCTCAGGAAATACCCTCAAACCTAACTCATGCAACTATCACTAGGGAGCAACTCCTCAATGCACACGACAAGGCCAAGATCATTGCACTGATGGACCCCAATAATATTCTAGGATGCTTTCTTAATAGCATGAAACATGACCTATCAGGACTACTAGAATCACTATTTAACTGTAGTCCTCTGATAGGCTTCATGCCAAGCAAATGGAGGACTGAAAGTGTCATCCCTCTCTACAAGGGTGGGCCATATATGCATCTGAGTAACTACAGACCCATGTCTGACTTGTCTCATATGCAAAGCCATGGAAATAGTCATCATGGAAATGATAATGACATAGGAAACTTTCAGACACTGAATCCAAACCAGTCTGGTTTTGTCAAGGGCAGATCATAGGTTCATAGGTTCATAGGTTCATACTAGGCTATCTGCCCTAGAGCATTTATAAGCCTAGCCAGAGTGTGTTTGGCTTTCGCCACCCATTTTAAATTAATTTTGCTATGCCCTTTTTCGAGGTTAGTATACTGTGCCTCTGTCTAACAGTGACACAGAAGTGATACCCGGGGTAATCCTACGATCTCCCATTCACTCATCAAGATTCCTCTTGTAGAGAGTCAATGAGGGACTCTGTCTAACCTGGACTAGGATTTTATTCCAGAGTGAAGGGAGCCTCTGGGTTATGAATCTGTCCCTCCAGCATGTCCTATTTATTTCAGTGCCGAGGTTCAAGTCTCTCGCGCCGTAGCTTCGATGGGATTTGGATTTTCTGAGGTGCAGCATGTCCATTAATTCCGGGTTGGACGTGGCTTTATACGTCAGGCACAGATCGCCTCTGAGCAGGTGGTATTCTACTGAGTAGAGCTGGAGTTTCTTTAACCAGGCAGCATATGGCATCTGTTTGAGCCCTTTGATTCTCTTGGTGAGGTACTTTTGGGGTCTTTCCAGTTGCTGCAGGTGTCTGGTAAGGTACATCCCAAAAGGGGCATTGTACTCAATTATGGGCCTGATGAGGGATGAGTAAAGAGGCACGATGACCTCCCCTGATCTAGATGTGAATCCCTTCATGATTAGGTGGGCTATATAAAATGTTTTTCTAACCACTTTGGCCACGTGGTTGTCAAATGAGAGATTGCTATTAACTTGGGTCCCCAGGTTCCTAATTACTTCTTCTGTACTTAATGGATTACCACCGATGTGGTAATTTGTGGGCACTTTGTTTTTGTCAAAGGGGATGACTATACACTTTTTGGTGTTTAGCTTGAGGCCATGAATATTCTGACACCAGCTGTCTTGTTTCTATGAGGCCCTTTTGGAGGATGCTTGTGTCGGCTGGAGAGTCGATTATGGCGCCCAGTTTGCAGTCATCTGTGAAGTTGGTCAGCCACAGTCCTTCTGTGTTGGCCTGTACCTCCGAGAAATATATACCGAACAAGAGAGGTCCCAGGACTGAGCCTCAGGGGTCACGCCACTTGTAACTGGTTTGGAGTCTGACATGGCTCCAGCAATTCTAACCATATGTTCTGTCCTGGAGCCAGCGTCAAAACCCATCTAGTGACATAGGGGTTTAGTATTTTAAGCTGGTGAGCTTATCTATAATGCCCGAGTGAGGGAATTGTATCCGAAGGCTTTGCAAGGTCCAGGTAGGCTGTGTGGACCACCTTCCCTCAGATCAATGACTGTTTCAAAGAAATCGACCAGGTTTAGAGAGGGCAGGATCTGCCTTTGGGTCAAAGCCAAACTGGGTAGGATCCAGTGTCTGTAGGTCCCCAATATCTTTATTTATGAGGTCCATGATGATCCTTTCCATAGCTTTGCAGACCAAGCTAGTCAGGCTTATGGGGCGGAGCAGTTTCCAGGATTCGTTGAGGCACCACCTTTGTGGAGAGGGGCCACTGTTGCTGCACGCCACTCTTTTGGGTACACATATCCTGTAGTAAGGCTGAGATTGAACAGTAGTTTTATGTTTGGGCTTCTAGCTCTTCTTGGAGTTCATGTAGGACGCAGCCAGGGACACCGTACTGGTCCCATCTTCGTATCATGCTGTGTTTTTGCTTTTGGAGAGTGGCTGTTACCTGTGCATCTGAGATGTCAGGGGACAGCACTCTGCTGGGATAGATATTTGCCCTTTTGGTGGGTAGGGGGGGGAAGTTTGCTCTGAACCTGTCAGCTAGGATGTTGGCAATGTCTGTGGGTTTGATGTATTTTTGTCATTTTGGACTAATTCTGAGCATATCTGGGAATTACCACCCAGGTTCCTAAATAACATAACTAAAAGAAAGTTTTGTAATTATCCTTAGTGTCCTGTGCAATTTTTCTCAAGCTGGCCTTAGATGATTTTATGAGTGCCCGTGAGTTTTTGCTAATACTGATCAGAGATGCCTTCCCTTTGGGATTTTGCTCTATCATGTAGTAGCTTCCCTCCTTCTATTGTATAGTTTGTTTATGGCTGGGGTCCACCAGACAGGACATCTGCCTTTGGAGGATTGGGTCTTGGTTTTATTTTGGAGATTGTGTGATGATCCATGCATTCCTGAAGGTGTTCATAGAATGCGCTATAAAAGGATTTGGCCGTCTGGGCAATGTATTTTCCACAGGCTCGGGGCTTTGAAGGATTCCACCTCGGTTTTGAGGAGTGTGAAATTTGCTTTAGAGAAGTTTTTCACTGTGGTTTTCTGGGCAAGGGGTGGGGTCAGGATGTGAATATCCAGTGAGATTAGTTTATGATCTGATTTTACCAGTGAGGGATACACTTCTGGTCTGGAGCATAAAGTCCCCATGTTGGTGATGATCAGTGTCCAGTATGTTTTCCCTCTTGTGGGAGTGGGTAAATGTGTTGTTCCATAGCATTTGAGTTTATAAATTCTAGGAACCTTTAGGCTAGGGTGTTAGAGCTAGAGTAATGCTCCCAGTCTATGTTTTGGTAGTTGAAGTCACCCAATATAATGGTGTTTGGAGAGACCTTCATATTTTCCAGTGTTCTCAGGAAGGCCTTGTGGGATTCCTGGGTTTGGGAGGGTGGTCTGTAGCAGGCTATAAACTGGAAGGTAGTTTTACCCACTGTTAGTTGCACATGGATAATCTCTGATGCTTCGTGCTGTGCCACCAACCTGGAGGTGTGGGCATCTTTGATGAATATTGATACTCCCCCTCCTTTTGTGGTTCGGTCCAAGTTTTAAATAAAAGCATGGTAACCACAGAGGTATAACCTGGTGGGAATTGCTTGGGGTGCTCTCTTGAGCCTTCGAACCAGGTTTCTGTTACTGCAGAGATATCGATGTTCTCCATGCTAAGGAGAGTTTCGAGTGCATGCATCTTGAGGTTTAGACTTCTGGCATTGAGTAGCATTACTCTTAGTTTCTCTCTATCCCTCTTGTGATACCTATGGAGGTGGGTTTGTCTTTGAGCCTTGCCTAAAAAGGCACAATGGGGAAGCAAGAGCCTTTACCAATATCCAAAAGCCCAGGGGTGACAGGTGCAAGCCGTCCCTAGTGAAGCATCATAGCTTGTCGAGCATGTCATCCCAGGCTGACAGGCATTGGATCCCCTTTGAATGACACCTACATCATGCCTACTTAACCTGATGGACTTCTTTCAGGAGGCTACTAAAGTAACAGACAAGGTCAAAATGGTGCATACTGCCTAACTTGATCTGACCAAAGCATTCAACACAATACCCGACTCGAGCATTGTAGACAAACTCACAAAATTAGGTATAAATCCCCCATGTCACTGGTTAGATAGCCAGCTGGCTCAAAGATAGGACCCAAGAAGTTAGGTTGTAGCAATGTCTACCTCAACAAAAGGCCGGGGTCAGTAGTGGAGTTCCTCGGCTTGGTGTTGAGGCTGCTACTTACAATGTCTAGATTAACATAACACAAAAGAGTCGTACGTATGTTTTCAATAAAAAAATGTCTGAACCTTGCATGAAGGGACAGAACTGAGATGTAGGGAATAGTGATTACTGTGCTTCCCTAGAAATGAATAAGCAGGGATGTCTAAATTAAATGTTTCAGGCATTTAGGATGCTTTTAACGCCTCCACCCATGAATTTTTACTTTAATAATTGGCTTACTTTTTGGTGTCATTTGGAGGGGGTACAATATTTATCAGCCAGGGAATATATGGTTGACAGACCATGCTGCTTTGCCAAGGTTGGTCTGCACATGTCCCCTCTAGGCTTTTCAATATTGGCTAAAAATTTGCCCAGCTCCATAATGACTTTTTTAAGAATTGCCAACCTGATAAACCATCTTACATAGCAAAACCAACCCAAGAAAATCTAAAGGTTTCCCAAACCTGGAGAATGCAGATGTCTGTGCAGTTACTGAGACATGGTTTAAAGCTATAACACCTTCCACATATTCAGACCTGCTAGTGCACAGGTAGGGACAAAAGATGAAGGTGTCTCAATCTGCATGAAAAACAAACACACCTCAACGCTGGTCAGACAATATGATGTGCTTGAGCTTCCCCATGTCGAAATGACCACAGGCAAATACCATGTCCTTACAAGCTATAGGACCCCCTATATGATGCAGAAAATCCATAGCACATACTTAAATATACTGGAGCAACTCCTCATTCAACCCAAAACCATATTCATGAGCGACTTTAACTAACTCAGTATAAAATGGAAATCATACGTGACTCCAAAAATGCAGGCCCAGTGATTCATGGACTTTGTAAACACAAACACATGAACCAGCTAGTCTGTATACCAACTAGGGGTGCTAATATCCTTGACCTGGTCCTCAGAAATCCAGTGTAATGTCCTCACTGGTCAGTTCAGACAATAAAGCTGTTTTCTTTGAAATAAAAATAAAAATAAAACCCAGGAGCCTGGCTAACTTTGGAACATTATGCAATTATTTTATGGCAGACTTCCTACTATTAACTGATACCCTAGCAAAGTTTCAAGCCTCTCTAAACCCCAAAAACACTGCTTTGTACATGGAGTTATTCATGAAAACCTCATACAATCATGTTAATGGCTGCTTAGAGACAGTTGTACCTACCTAGCATAAGCACAGGACAAACTCAACAAACAAGCCACCCTAGTAAAATCCCAGCATCAATAGGTTGAATAACAAAAGGAAAAAAATAATGGCAAAAATCAGGAAGTGTAATACTTAGCAAGGTAAAAACTCCTGCATCAGTCTAAACAAGCAAATCAAAGGATTAATCAAGTCTACAAACATGGATATCAGGTAAAAATATCCTCCTTGCCCAAGGGCAATCACAAGGCTATTCTTCATCTATGTCTACAGACTCAAAGGCAGTACATAACACTGGGAGAATTAAATTGTAAATGGAGCCACCTATACTGAGCCAAAAGATATAGCAAATCTACTGGCCAACAAATTTAACTCCAATGTTATCCCCTCTCCCCTGCAGGGACTCCTCAGGAAATATCCTCAAACCAAACTCATGCAACTATCACTAGGGAGCAGCTCCTCAATGCACATGACAAGGCCAAGATCACTGCACTGATGGACCCCTAGAATATTCTAGGATGCTTTCTTAATAGCATGAAACATGACCTATCAGGACCACTAGAATCACTATTTAACTGTAGTCCTCTGATAGGCTTCATGCCAAGCAAATGGAGGACTGCAAGTGTCATCCCTCTCTACAAGGGTGGGCCATATATGCATCTGAGTAACTACAGACCCATGTCTGACTTGTCTCATATGCAAAGCTATGGAAATAGTCATCATGGAAATGATAATGACATAGGAAACTTTCAGACACTGAATCCAAACCAGTCTGGTTTTGTCACGGGCAGATCATGCCTACTTAACCTGATGGACTTCTTTCAGGAGTCTACCAAGGCAACATACAAGGTCAAAATGGTGCATACTGCCTAACTTGATCTGACCAAAGCATTCAACACAATACCCGACTTGAGCATTGTAGACAAACTCACAAAATTAGGTATAAATCCCCCATGTCACTGGTTAGATAGCCAGGTGGCTCAAAGATAGGACCCAAGAAGTTAGGTTAAATGTCTACCTCAACAAAAAGGTGAGTCAGTAGTGGAGTTCCTCAAGGCTTGGTGTTGGGGCTGCTGCTTTTTTGGCATCTACTTCTCTGAAGTCAAGGCCAGCATCAAAGGTCTCCGGCTGACCAAGTTTGCAGATAACTGTAAACTAGATAGAGTCATAGAATCTCCCAATGGCACAAATAGTCTCCAAGAAGGCCTGATACAGAGCAATAACTGGTGCCAGAGCCACAGTCTAAATCTCAATGTCAAGAAATGCATAATAGTATCCTTTGTGAAAATTGCTACCCCTGGAAAATACTAAACTGATAATACACCTCTAAGAGTAGACCCAGTGGTCAGGGATTTGGGAACGTATGTAGACAGCAACTTGGTCTTTGACTATTGTGTGCCTATAGTAGTAAGGAAATCATTCTGTGTTGAACAACTTATAAGCAAGGTATGGTATCTAGGACCAAGGATGTCATTGTTCTTCTGTACTTGGCCCTCATCAGAACAATCACTGAGTATAACACCCCCTTTGATATTTACCTGAACAGACAAATGCAACAACTGGAGCATCCACAGAGGTTCCTGACAAAAAGAATACAGAGCATAAACAACATTTCCTACTGGGACTACCGCAAAGCCCTATCACTTTACTCAGTCTCCTACAGACTGCTGAGAGGTGATTTATGCCTGGCCTACAAATTATTGTCTGATCCCACTCTGATGGACCTATTACACATCCACAAAGCAAATAGTATCAGAATTATCTGATCTAGAGACCTAAACCTTATCTGCTGTAAAAATAGGACATGTTGGAGGAACAGTCATGTCTCATAGACCACTCCTTCTCTGGAACATGCCTCCCATCCATGCAAAGCAGAGTTCTTTCCTAATCCAATTCAAGTGTAACTTGCACCAGTGGATGAAGAATCAGAAATGTACCCCTGGTCTGGCATCTGTGTTTCTATTACACAGAGGCTGCCTGTAAATACTTGATTACCCATGTTCAAGCCTACATATACTTCTTAAAATAACTCTAGACTATCAAAACATGTCAGATACATTTGGGAAGCAGTGATAGGCTCAAGATGTTAGCCTTGTAATCACTTATGAACCTATAGTGCAGTGTAGTTCTCTAGGAGATGTCAAAAGAGTTTATGCTATCCAAACCCCCTTTTTATATTAAAACTAACTTCCCAATAGTATTTTAAGTAAGACCACTTATGCTTCTCTTTTTTTTCATTTCAGCTGAGAAGTATCTAGAATGTGCACAGTCTGCAGCAGTATTAAGTTGTCGGTCTGGTCAGAACACAAGTTTCACTTTCTGATAACTTCCCAGTTCCCACTGCTCTCCTTCTTCTTCTTTTGCTGCTCGTGTCCATAGCACAGAGATTTGCCACTGACTTTGCTTCTGGAATCCAGTTCTTCTCCTTTTATTTCTTCCACTGCCTTTTGTGTTTATTCTGCTGCCATCCTGACATCACCATAGTGGCAGTCATCAATGCTATTTCACTTTCCTCACAATTCCATACAATCAATTGAGGAGTTGCTGTCCAAGCTCCAGTGATATAACCATGTTTGATTGTCTGATGCTGCTGGTGGCGTACAAGGGGAAGAAATAAACTAATTATGATTTCATGGTGCCACTCACAATTCCACGGTTCCCTGTTATTTTAACACAAAAATCACCATTTTCTGGCATATTCCAGACACTTGAGAGGTATAGCAGAGGACGATGGGAGCCATAAAGCATCCAGGTTTATCAGAGAGTGAACAGAATTTATCTATTCAGCAGAAGCTGAATAAAACAACTGCAAGTGAAGGAATTCCAGCTGCAGATGTCTGATGGCTTTGTTGTTTGATTTTTATCAGAGTTGTAAGTCCAAGCATTTGTTGTTACGAATGTCAAGTAACTCAAAGCAGTGGAAGAAGAGCATTTCAGCTACAGTAAGTAGAGGATTTCACTGCTTATTGACATTAAAATAAAGTCACTACTGAAAGTGTGTCACTTCATCTAAAGTACATAAAGGACTCTACTGTACCCGAATTACTCATTCAACAGTTTTTCTCTTTGTTTGCTGTTGGCAAATGTGTATGAGGGCCTGAGGTTAGGCAGAATGCCATTCTTGGAGAGATACTGACAGCCTACAAAAAAGCTTTAGTGATATTTGAGCAGGCAGCCTGGTCTGGCACCACTGTTTGTGAAACTACAACATGTCTGTTAACATGTGGTTTGCCTAATCCATCATCTGGTAAAGTGGAGTTCAGGCCCATTACATTTTCATAACTTTTTGCATTACCCTGTTTGATGCTATGAAAACAGATAGGAAAAATTCAGTTACAAAGTGACAGAGCATTTTGGAAAGTCTTAAGGAATCTTATTAAGGAAAATGGTTGTAAACTATATTGCCTGTCAGACACATGCAGACATTTGACATATAATACACTGCTTCTTACATTTAGTATGTATGACCAACTTTGGTGACCTTGATAGGGGTTTCATTTTTTTGTTTCATCTTCTAATCCAAGATGATCACATTTACAGAAGGTTTTTTAGTTGTTGAACTGACAGTGGCAACTGAGGACTTTTGAGTTCTTTCACTGAAACTGTTCATGATGTGAATTCATGCAGTTTTAAGAAATGCAGTACTAGTCAACTTGTGGCATTTACAAATACATTTTTGGTGGGATTGGTCGGAGCTAGCTGGTCATTCCTTAATCGGTTACAGTTGCTGACCATGGGGATATTCATTCACAGCAGAAATATAAGATTATTCTTTGTGTGCATGTGTGTGTGTGTGTGTGTGTGTGTGTGTGTGTGTAATTCACAGCAGAAATATAAAATTATTCTGTGTGTGTGTGTGTGTGTGTGTGTGTGTGTGTGTGTGTGTGTGTGTGTGTGTGTGTGTATATGTATGTAATTCACAGCAGAAATATAAGATTATTCTATGTGTGTGTGTGTGTGTGTGTGTGTGTGTGTGTGTGTGTGTGTGTGTGTGTGTGTGTGTGTGTGTGTGTGTGTGTGTGTGTGTGTGTGTTCTTTATCTTTTTTGGCTTATTTTAAAATGCATTACTGGCTTGTACTTAAAGGTGATAAACACATTTTCAAAGAAAATAAATGTATTTTGCCTAAGTTTTCTTAAATTATTTTTAATAACTGGAAGGTTTTGCTCATTAGCCTCTCCTTGGCATTTATTGTTTCTGTTTTCCTAATCTCTACACCGTGTGCAGTATTGATTGTTTATATTTCCGTATCATTTTGTAACGCTTGTTTCAAACTTGTGTTCCTCAGTAGTATCCCACAATTCTAGAATATGTGGAAGGTGGTATATGCTATTTACTATGCAGTCATCTTCTAGTTATGTGTTCAGAACATTGGCCAGATGTATCTACCTTTCAAGAGCCTTTGTACCTGTGGCTTGCATGCCATTGATCATCACTGGTTAATCACAAAATGACAAGAACTGAATGTGCTGAAAATCAATCCGTGAAGCCTTGAACTAAACTCACATCTGGCAAAAAGAAAACAAAATCAGACTAAAGGTAGGAAAAGGAAGATTATCACTGAAGGTCCACTGGGCAAATCTAGATAATTGTTCCTCCTCACTTCTAATCAAATAAACAGAAACGACCACAGTACCTTTTTGTTTTTATTTTGCTACAGCTGCTGCTGCAGGAGAAGGAAAAGATAACAGGAGAGGCCAAGTTAACCTGCATCAGCATCAGAGTGAGTATTAAACTGTCTTACAGATGGTGATAGATAATAAAAACAAAAAAAACCCTGAACTGCAGTGGTCAGTCTCTTAAGATCAAAATGGAAATATCTTCAAAAAAAAACAAAACAAAACTACTTTTTTGCAGAGGGCAAGTCCCACTGCATCCCCCATGTGGGGGGGGGGGTGTCTATTTTATGTCCTCCATCCTCTGCTATTTATGTACCAATTCTGAGATCACACAACAGCAGGTAATGGGCAAATTCTCACTTCCCACTGTACCAAGGTGTACCACAAAATAAAGCTGACATTCTATGACTATTTGACCGCTTCTGCCAGCATTACAGTCATTTGATATTTCAAATGTTTGGCTAAATTAGTGAAAAAAGACAAAAGGAAAAACTGTTGCAAAACACAAAGATGCCAAACAGGAACTAAAGGATGAGCCACTCCACAGTAAAAAATGCACCTATTCAGGCCAAATTCAATAAAACCAGTTCTGGACTTTATTGAAGAAAATAAAACAAATGATAAGCGCTTTCGTCCTGATCACTTCAGAACTTCATCAGATAATTAATTAATTTGCACAAACCATTTATATAGTACAGAGGAAACTGGGTAAAACAATCATTAAAAGTCAATAAGTTATTTAAAATGACACATCCCCTTAAAGGAAAATCATGTAAAAACCATGCTTTATATATGAAAACTGGTTAAAATGCATAAATAAATGTGGAAAATGCAAATTGTATTCTAAAAACAAAATAAAATATATAATTTAATAGTACAGAAGAAATATACATTTTTTTTAAAGAAACACTGTTATCTTTCTAAGGCTTTTAGTTTCAACAGAGAGCTAATGGAAATGTGTTCATTTAAGCCTGGCCAACTTGATGCATTGAGATGCAGTTGCCGGTAAACCTCTCTTCTTTCTAACAAAAGTGACCAGGCACCACTTCAAGGTTCTGTTTTAATATTGTCAATGACAGTGAAATGAAACGAGTGACCATTATTTTCCATAATGTGTTTACGAAGTGCATTTGTATCTTTTTTGATTTTATATCATACAAATGTTCGTAAATTTGGTTCTTTAATTTATGGTCAGTTTTTCCAATGTAAAAACAGCTATAACAGTTACATAGGGCACAATAAATAATCCTTTATCAGAAAAATTCCCCCTTCCTTAATGTGTTTGCAATATTTACACATGTCATGCTTTTTCATGTGCCCAACATTATTCAGTCCCTTTGGTTTCATCTCAAAACATTTTTTTAAGTTTCTGCCTTTCTTGAATACTATGGTGGGGTGTGAATCAATGAAAGGTCTAATGGCTTTCTCTTGGTTTAGAATGGTCCAATTCTTTTCCAAGATTTTCCTTAATGCAAAACTGTCATTGGTATATATAGTAATAAATGATGTCTTAGAGTCCCTTTTAGGTTCTTGATTCTGCACACTTAAAGACTGGGTAAAATTATTGGTATTGGTGGTGCTGTTATCAGTGTCTGTTATTAAGGGGCTAAAATGACCTCTCTCCCTTTTATTTACTACCTCTAACATAATGTCAGTAATAAACTTGCACGGGTAGCCTCTTCTTGAAAACATGGCTTTCAAATTCTCACATTCGCTAAGGAAATCATCCATAACTGATGCCATTCGGGCCGCCCTCACAAATTGTCCTTTTACAATAGCTTTTTTTCTGTTTCATTGGATGTGTACTTGAAAAATGAAGTAAGGAGTTGGAATAAGTTTCCTTTCTGTATATTTCTGAAACAAATTTGTTGTTGGTGTGATCTTTAATGAGAAGAACTTCTAGGAAAGGCAGCTGGTCCATACTGTAGTTGTGTGTGAATTTCAAGAAGGTGGTGGTGGAATTCATGTGCGATATTAAATCTACTTTATGTTCTGAATTTTCCACATTTATTTATGCATTTTAACCAGTTTTCATATATAAAGCATGGTTTTTATATGATTTTTCTTTAAGGGGGTGTGTCATTTTAAATAACTTTTTAACTTTTAATGATTGTTTTACGCAGTTTCCTCTGTGCTATATAAATGGTTTGTGCAAATTAATTCATTATCTGATGAAGTTCTGAAGTGGTCAGGACGACAGCGCTTATCATTTGTTTTATTTTCTTCAATAAAGTCCAGAGTTGGCTTTATTGAATTTGGCCTGAATAGGTGCATTTTTTTACTGTGGAGTGGCTCATCCTTTTGTTCCTGTTTGGCATCTTCGTGTTTGGCTAAATTACTGGTTCCCAGCTAAATATGCTGTCTCTAGTATAATACTAAGTTCAATAAAAACAGTAAGGGTAAAGCACATTGAAGTGAAATCTTTAAAATGGCTAGGATGAAGCTTATCTAAAGGTTGCAATGAGTTGTCCTTCCATGCAATCTGTATCAAAATACTGTACCTTAGTTATCATTTCTATTAAGTATGTAAATGCATTGTCCTGTGTGGAAGTTTTATGCTGAATAACAGGAGGAATATGTGCATTCCACTTCAGTATTTAGTTTTAAAAACAAGTACATATTTTGAAATGACCTTAAAACCATACATCAGGCATTCATCAAATTCCATTTTTTTAATGGCTTACTGTAACTTATGCTATCATATGGGCAACAAATGCCTTATGATATTAATATGGACTGCATTATAAAATAGGAATCAATCAGCTCATGATTCTAACAGACTGCCATGAATTATTTGTCATCAGTAAAACTGTTATTTCAGTTCAGCTTACAATGACTTATTAGGACTCCTGTGCTTATTTCTAGACCATTTATTTAATTATCACATTGTATTACATCTGGTGCAAAGCAGAATGTTGCATGCATTTCTCCATAGTTGAAGCATATTAGAAAGAAACAATCTTACCCCCAAGTAACAGCAGGAGCATTTGATTTTAAAAATTCATTTGTTGTCATTACAGCAAAGTAGCTGACATTAACCATCACATAGAGGAAAGTGACCACTGGAATTGCAATTAGTATGGCTCTGGGAAGGGTTTTCTGTAACAAAAGAAGTACATATCAGTGAATGTACGACAGATATTAGCAATTGCAAAACAGGCCTTTAAAACCATTATTATTAAAAATCAAGAAAATAGTCTATGCTTCTTCTGTGGTCTGGTGGTCATCTTCCAAGCTCTAACACTTATGACCCTCCCCAAGATTACTTCATTATTTACTTAATGGAAGAGGGAGACAGTAAGTCCTTCTGATTTCCCCTTTTAAGTACCTTAACATTCTGTTTCCCCTCCATTCCTACATTCCCTTATCATTTTCCACATGTCCCATGCCATCTTGATTGTCTCAATGGATTCTGTGTCTACCAACCGTTCTATCAGTCTTTTCCCTTAGTTTGACACATTCTTTGAGAAAATGTACTTTTAGAAATCTATGGAATAATTATTCCCTACAATCTGCTACCTATGTCTCTTTCTCCTGTCTTTCCTGTATAGAATGACCCTAGTCATGTCTTCCTGACATGATCTTGTGCACCAATATTATATCCCCACTTTCTGTTCTGGACTCAAGTGAGGAAAAGGTCTAATTCATCAACCTTCTGGACATCTTTCACACCCTCCATCCCATGGATCTTTCTTGTAGTTTACTTTTCAGCAGTTTGATATCCTTTCAATTATATGGCCTCCAAAACTGCATGCAGAGTATTCAAGGTGCTGCCTGATTAAGGCCCTGTAGAATAGAAGCATTATCTCTTTACACACCCCAGGTTCATAGGTTCATAGGTTGGTACTAGGCTATCAGCCCTAGGGCCTATACAAGCCTAGCCATAACAATTCCCAGGCTATTTCTTCCCACACTATTTACTTCCTGGACCCCTGTCTAGCAGGGTGACTGACATGATCCCTGGGGTGAATTTCCTTTCTCCCATCCAATCATCAAGGTTTCTCCCATCCAGTTGTCAAGGTTATTTGGTTTGCTTCTGCCAGTTGCTTCACACTCTGCTCCCACTGGTCCAGACTAGGTTAATGAAACTCTCTGAGATCCTTTTCCAACTCTTTACCTTAAGTTCCACACCTCTCAGCTGATGCTGCACACCAGGCTTGCTGTAGCATAAGTGCATTTTGCATTTGTTTGCTTTGAACCTCAACTGCCACCTTTCTGCCCATAATGCTCAGCCTTTCTAAATTCTTTGGTAGTCTCTTTTTCCAGTTTCCACACCACTGTCAATGAGGGTGGGCTGTTTTCTTTTCCCTTAGTTATACCTGAGACAAATGCTCTGCTGAGTAATAGACCCAGCAAAGCTTGCTGCAGTGTTCTACTTGTTATTTTTCATAACATTGTCCCTCTCATCTCATCACTTTTTACCCTGCCATTCAAACATCCAGCTCTTCAGTTACTTTGTCTTGCTCCTACCCAACCCTGTAGGTTTTCTGTCAGCCTCCTGAGTCAGTCTGATTCAAAGACCTTTCTGAAGAGCTCTTGTAATCCAGTCAAAACTTAATGTTCAACTTTTTTTCCATTTACTCATGTTGGTTGCTGTCTTAGAGATTGTTGCTGTTCTCAAGAAAAGTTACTGGGCTTCCCCTCAGGATTCTCTCCATGACTTTCCCCGAAATTGTTTTAGTTCCATAGAATTTTTCTGCTTCCCCACTTGGGGAAGGGTCAAGAATAGCTGTTTTCCAGTGCTCTGTCACTTCTGTAGTCAGGGGGCCTGACGACACATTGACATTTTAATTGTCTTAGTATTCCATCTCCCTACCATCATTACCTTCCCACAGATGGTTATAAAAATGTTAATAAATAATGATTACAAAACTCTCCTATGCCTACTCCATATGGTATTCTTCACAGTCTTGTCAGCCTGTTCACAACTCTACCTAAGTTACTGTCTCTCTAACTATTGTCATGTCCCCAGACCCCTTATGTCACTGTCTCTCTAACTATCCCCATGTCCCCAAACCCATTATGTCACTGTTTCTCTAATTATCCCCATGTCCCCAAACCCATTATGTCACTGTTTCTCTAATTATCCCCATGTCCTCAAACTCCTTATGTCACTGTCCCTCCAGTTATCCCCATGTCCCCAAACCCCTTATGTCACTGTCTCCTTAACTATCCCCATGTCCTCAAACCCCTTATGTCACTGTCTCTTTAACTATCCCCATGTCCTCAAACCCTTTATGTCACTGTCTCTCTAACAATTCTCATGTCCCCAAACCCCTTATGTCACTGTCTCTCTCTCATTATCCCGATGTCCCCAAACACCTTATGTCACCATTTCTCTAACTATCCCCATGTTCCCAAACCCCTTATGTCACTGTTTCTCTTCCTGTAATCTTTTAGAAGTTATCTATGATAGTTCATACTCATCAAAAATAATATCTTTAATGCAGAAAGGTAGCATACCTTATTGCATCTAACTTCCCTTACCAATCTTATTAAATTTGTGGCAGTGTGTGTTTCTGACAGTTTAAAATCATGAATGTTATAGAATTATAGTGTTGTCTCTTAAATGAATGTTCTCATGCTGCTTTGTAGAATAAAATTATCATTTCTGTCTATTGTGTAGTGTGATTTTATGTCATACTTTATCCTGGTCTGCCCTTTAATAAGCTTACCTAGTAGAACAGTTCCTTTCTTTTCACTGCTTCACATCTTAACAATTCAACTATTGATAAGTGTGTAGAATTCTCCCCAGTACACCCCGACACATAAATGTAAATGTATAGGATGTGTATATCTATCTATCTATCTATCTATCTATCTATCTATCTATCTATCTATCTATCTATCCATCTAACTTTCTAACTGTGTTTTTATAGCTATCTATCCGGCTGTTTATCTATGTACATGAATATTTATATATATACATATATATATATATATATATATATAGAGAGAGAGAGAGAGATAGTGGATGTTAAAAAATGAGAAATAATGATTTTGGGATAAACTTACTTTTTTATATTATGTATTATTGAATGGGTGTGCACACCTCAAAAATATGATTTAAAGCATACGATACCTTTTGAGCTGGAATACATCAGTCATTTTGGTAGAACAGAGCACACTACAACAGGTACTAAGCTGGTACACCTTCTAATATGATCTTAAAAGACATGGCTGTAGCGCAAGAAGAAAGAGATAACTGCTGCACATAACAGATAGTTAACTTTTTTAATATCATTTTTGCCTCCATGTCTGCAGGCAATCAAACCTATAACCATTTGAAATCATGGGACCTGTTTTGTTGAGTCCTGGGATACAGAGACCAAACAGATAAAAATTCAGGCTTTCAGACACTGATTCAGAGATTACCATTTCTCTGAATCTTTCCTTTTCCCTAAGGTATGGCTATCTCAGAGTTGGTATATAAGTTTGGGAGGGAGGCACTTTCCTATCCACAAAAAGCAAGTTTAAAACAGAAGAGCGATGTTCGATATTCGCTGTTCTCCTGCATTTTTTGTCTTTTTTTTTATTCAGGATCTTGGGACTCGACAATGTGAGTCTAGAGATTTCAATAGGAAGCCCATCAAACCACCACTGGATCAGACATTACACCATTTAAGGGGCCTTCTTCTAGGCTGCCTTGAGCATGCTTTGTGCTCTCACTGGCATTCTGTCAATGAAATATTTTTCTGTTTTTTGGTCTACTCTCACCCACTTGTCCATGAATGACTGTTTCTCATGTGTCAAAGGGAGCTACCTTTACCACTTTGTGTGGCCATGCCTACATCTTCCTGACACTGGCTGCCCACATCATGATGGGTCTCTGCTTTCCAGACAAGAACTTGTCAACAGATGAGCAGTAAGAGCCAGGTGAGACCACTGCCACTTCCACCAGGATAAGCACACATCATCCTACTGCTGTCAAGTGCTTCCACCACTAGTCAAACTCAGATTACCAAATTTATAGTCAGGTTTTATCCCACTGTGTCAGAAGGAGAACTTTTCTAGAAGTCAGGACTTTTAGTAGCTGCCAGACTCTGGATTTTCTGTGTGACAGAAGCCCAAGTAATAACAGGATGATAAAATGAAGTCCAAAGTGAAAACTTTACAAAGAGTTGTTTGAAGTTTTGCTGGATTGGAAATCCAAATTAACTGTATGAATGTATGCTTTATTGCTACCAAGGGAAGTTTTGAGTTCCATTGACTTGATTGTCACTAAATAAAGTACACTGAACTTGTGAAATCTGTATCTAGTGTCTTTTGCTCACTGCTATAGATATATTTTATATATAAAATAAATAAATAAATATATGGGTACACAGGTACTTGTTGAATATGTTAATTGTTGACATCTGTTTGCTCAAAACCATTTGGTCTGCTAAACACATGGTCAACAGGTGTTCCAAACTGCACAATTCCCAGGGTTGGAGAATATTCCCTTTTCCAGATTTTGTGAGATGTTGGATCTGTAAAGCGTATACAATTAGCAGGGGGGTGTGGAGGATGCAAGGGGACTTGGCCTCCCTGCAAAAATAATTTTTTGTTGCATTTTTGTTTTGAAATATTGCATCCGCTGAGAGGTTGTTTCTCAGAACATGCATAGTGGTGCATTGACATTCATGTTTTCTAACTTATGCTGTTGACATTTTGAAAGTTGATGTTTTCTTGCTTAGATCAATATTAGAAATTCATATATATATGTGTGTGTGTGTGTGTGTGTGTGTGTGTGTGTGTGTGTGTGTGTGTGTGTGTGTGTGTGTGTGTGTGTGTGTGTGTGTGTGTGTGTGTGTGTGTGTGTGTGTATGGGTGTGTGCATGCCATGTGATGCATGTTTTCCTGGACTGAAATTATGTAATTAGTTGTGCATTTCCTGTGTAAAATTTATAACTGTTTTCTTTTAATAATATGAAATTGTTTACTATGATATGAAATTATTGTTGTTATGCTGGTTTCTTGACAAACTTGAATTACCTTTTCTGTTATCTCCCATTTCACAGGTAATAAATGAGCCAGCTGATCATAGATGGCTGATGATCGATAGGTAGTGAATGATAAAAAATTACTAAAATGATTATTAAAAGTACCTTACTTTGCTGTTGGACCAAAAGTACACAGAAAGACTAAAAATGAATCTATTTCTCACTTCTGGTATAATTCATGGTACATTCCTTTAGCTCCACTCATGACATTTATCATTCTCCTTAATTTTTTGCTAGACGTTAGCTCATATTATAAATATTGGTTTCTCCATAAAGAGCTCTAGAGAAGCTTGATCTACATTTTTAACTTCATTTAGAAGATTCTCTGTCAGAATGGCTTTGAATTCTTCCCTGTATACACACCAACCTGAAACTAACGTCAGGTTTAAAAGAGAAATGGAAAGTTTGTACTAAATATAAATGGTTATACCATTTGTAAATTATTACATAGCCTAGTAATTACCTATGAACCTATCTGCCTGAAGGCATTTATAAGCCTAGCCAGAATGTGTTGGCTTTCGCCGCCCCCTTAGATTAGTTCCCTGTGCCTCTTTCCAGCAGAGCCACTGAAGTGATCCCTGTGGTAGACTTTTTGTTTCCCATCCACTCGTCAAGGTTTCTCTTGAAGAGTGTTAGCGAGAAGCTTTGCCTAATATAGATTGGAATCTTGCTCCAAAGCATGGGAAGTCTCTGCGACAGAAATATAGCCCTCCAACACGTCATATTTATTGTTGTGGTGAGGTTTAGATCCCTAGAGCGTGTGGCTCGAGGGGATAAGCTTTTCTTTAGGTGGAGCATGTCGATCAGTTCTGGGTGGGACATGGCCTTGTATGTCAGGCAGAGATCACCTCTGAGTAGGTGGTATGCAACTTGGCTCTAATGAGCAATGAGTAAATTTGATTCAGATATTTTCTAACCACTTTGGCAATGTGATTATCAAAGGAGAGTTTGGACTACCACCTATGTGGTAGTTTGTGGATGACTATACACTTTTTGGCATTTAGCTTGAGGCCATGATTTTGACACCAGGTGTCCATCTCAGTGAGACCCTTTTGGAGGATGTCTGTGTCAGCTGGAAAGTCAATTATAGCCCCTAGTTTGCAGTCATCTGAACAGGAGGGGTCCTAGGACTGAGCCACTTGTAACTGGTTTAGAGTCAGACCTAGCTCCCGCAATCTTACCATGTGGGTTCTCTGTCCTGAGCCAGTTGGCAACCCATCTTGTGGTTCAGGCTGGTGAGCTTGTCTATAATACCAGAATGGGGAATGGTGTCAAAGGCCGTCTAGGTAGGCTGTGTGTACCACCTTTCCCTTGTCTATAGCCTTGGTAACTGTCTCAAAGAAGTCCACCAGGTTTAGGAGGCATGATCTGCCCGATAGGGTCCAGTGTTTGGAGGTTCCCAATGTCTCTGTTAATGAGTTCCATGATGATATGCTCCATAGCCTTGCAGACCAAGCTAGCCAGGCTTATAGAATAACCATTGCTGTGCACCACTTTATGAGAGGCTGAGTTTGAACAGTGTGTTTAGGTGAGGGGTTAGTTCATCTTTGAGCTCATGTAGGACACAGCCTGGGACTTCGTCTGGTCCCATTGATGCTGTGTATTTTGTACCATTCTGCACTAACTCCAAGCAGAGATGAGCATTGCCACTTAGATTCTTGACATAGCTAAATAATGCCTTGTGGCTATCTTTTGATTTTATGATTCTTGCTGATACTGATCAGGGATGTCTTCCCTTCTTGGGATTTTATTCTTTTCTGTACTAGTTTCCTCCTTCTATTGTATAGCTTGTTTATGGCAAGAGTCCACCAGACTGGTTTCCTTTTCTTGGAGGAGTGATGCTTGGTTTTGCTTGGGATAGCATGATCCATGCATTCTTGTAGGTGCCCATAGAATGCATTAGTAAAGGATTTTGCAGCTTGGACAATGTTATCCTTTAGCATGGGGGCATTGAAACTTTCCACCTTGGTCTTAAGTAACGTGAAGTTTGCTTGTGAAAAGTTTTTCATGGTGGTTTCCTTGTCTGGGGGTGGGGGCAGAATGTGGATATCCAAAGTGATTTGTTTATGGTCAGATCTAACCATTGAGGGATGAGGAGCACCGGTCACCCATGTTGGTGATGACCAGGTCCAATATGTTGTCACCTCTGGTGGGAGTGTTGACCAGTTGATCCAGGGTGTTTGAGTTGATAAATTCTAGGAAATGTTGGGCAAGGGAGTTAGTACTTGAGTAGTTCTCCCAATTAATGTTTGGGTAATTGAAATCACCCAATATTAGGGTGTTTGGTAGGACCTTTATATTTCCCAGTGTTTCCAGAAATGTGCAATGGGGGTCCTGGGACATGGTGGGTGATCTGTAGCAAGCTACAATTTGAATTGCAGTTTTGCTTGTTGTTAGTTGCATGTGGATGATCTCTGAAGCATCGCTTGATGAATATGGATACTACTCCTCCGCATTTTGTATTTCAGTCCAGGCTTTGTGGCCGAAATGTATGGTATGAGGTAGCCTGGTAGTGCTGGGATGCTCTCTGGAGCCTTAAACCAGGTTTCTGTTACTGCACATATATCGATTTTCTCCATACTGAGGAGTGCCTCAAGTGCATGCATTTTGAGGTTTAGACTTCTGGCATTGAGTAGCATTACGTTACTTGTGCTATTTATGGCGGTGGGTTTGTCTTTTGAGCCTTGCCTAAAAGGCACTATCCTAAGGGTGACAGGTGCAAGCCATCTCTGTCATCCCAGGTGGACAGACACTGGATCCCCTTTGAATGACACCAGAAACTTAGCCAATTGTTGAAATTGATAATTTTTTCTTTATACTGTGGTATCATTCTTGGTAAGGGCAGGATGCTACTCAGGGTCAGGGTCATATCTGCCTGGGCTACAAGATCAGAGAGCTCTTCCATGTCTCTTTTTAATGTAGTCCCAGGTCATTCACACCAACATGGACAATGACAGATTCATATTTGTATTTGTTCTGGCCGACAGGCAGCTAACAGTAACCTTCTCCTTATTCAGCCTAGTGAGTGGGATGTCAGTATGCCTGAATATAGAGTCACCTATTACTAGTATGTTGGGTATGTTATTTTGCCTTAAGGGCTGTGATTGGCTGGTTTAATGGGTCTATATGAGACTGGTGGTGTGATGCAAGTATTTCCCTTCTCCTCTTAACTGTCTGATTCAACCTCGATTTGAGAGAGCTTAGCCTCCAGTTTGGCTGTATAATTGCATCTCTCAAAAAACAGATGATGATAGCATGGAGGTGGAGGGGAAACTGGCTTTTACCCACATCTGCAACATCAGCAGACATTTGCTCAAGAAGGTTGGCCACTCTAACATATCTCCATATCTCCACTGAGAAATAACTGCTCAGGTGAAATTATTGAATGTAACACATGATATTTACTATTAACAGGTAAACCCTCCACTTCTGCACATAATAACATTGAACAGAATGTGCATGTTAAGTGTCCTCCATACCTCATTTCATGACATACACTAATGTACTCCAGTATTTGAGTAGTAATATAATCAATTAGTTCTATACAGGGTCAGCTGTAGAAATGAGCAGTTCCACTAAATCAGTAACATTAGAAGATACCAGCAACAAAATGGCTGCTGCTGATGGTGATATAGTTATATTTATGGGTCAGCCTAAGGAACATGGCATACAGTTATCAAGTTTTGGGCAGGATCACACACCCCACAGCATGTTAATAATTCTGCAGGAAGTGACACTGGATTACAAAAGAACATTGTGACATTACACTCCAGGTTGTACAGGGGTAAAACCCCTGTACCTCAACACCAGTGTCTCCAGACTCACAGGAAAACCTTATGGCAGAAATTCATAGGTAACAGTGTCTACAGTGACACCTTTACAAAGGGGTGCAAGGCACAAGCATATGTGACAGTTATTTCATGTAGCATGTAAAACATTAGCTTCCCAGTAACAAAAATGCCATCACACTGTTAAGGCTTAATGCAAAGTGATAGAGAGTCAGCTAGAAATGGTTAGAGTTCTGCAGCATTAATGTGAGAATTTCAAGCTCTACATGGAAATGGTAGAGAGGAGGGACAATGCCATATCACATCGATCTGTAGAATGGTGGCACACCACATGTCCATATCTGCCTCCATTTGTACACTACTGAGGTCTTGGCAGATTCAAATAGGAGTTGATCTTGATAGGGAAGAGGCAGGGTACTGTCTGGACACATAGGGGCATATCATGTCACAATACCAATACATCTCAAGAAGGTGGTGGTAATAGTAGGGGAAACAAACAGAACAGAATTCAGGCAGTCCATGTCAGTATTCATCTATATGTAGCAGAACTCTTTCATTTGAAGTCGTGGTCCTGCAACACTGTGAGATCCGTGTCTGTAGGATCGCCGGCATCAAGTAGGTCATGACATTACAGCAAGTTGCCATCCTGCTCACATGACAGCACCGCCTCAAGATCGCATGCACCTTCACCTAGTCTTTATTCAGGAGACATTCTGACTAACATTTATGAGATCTTTCTGGTAACACTGAGAAAAAAACAGCTTAGCAACACCTGAGATGGTTCCAGCAAAAATGTTCAGATGTCTCTGTGCTTCTCTGCTTGAATTACTTTAAATATACTATTCTTCACACATGCCAAACAACCCAGTATATTTGGTTGCTTTACCTTATTTTCAAAAATAAAGCTTTATATTTTTATTCATGTATTGATGTGTCAGACATATAGATTTTATGCCCTGCTTATGTGAACAAAGCACATATAGCTTACTCAGACTGACTTGTAACTGTAAAGCTTTAAATGTAGATTCTGGCAAAATGTTTCTTTCAGCTCCAGTGTCTCGCTTCAACACAGTACTTTTGTCATTAATAATGAGATTGTCAGAGAAACAGTTACTCTCAGTATTATCTAAACATGTATTGTACACTTCGCTATTTCCATCGCACCCGTAAATATTTGTTTCTCTCTCTGTTTCAGTAATATATAATGTATGTAAAATCCTGTTATTTCATTTGTTTCCTAATTTCCCAGAATAACTATTTTTTTCATGTTGCCTACACATCTAATTAAATGCAATGCATTCCCTTCCTTTATGTTTGTACCCACAGGTAGTGCACCGAATTTCCATTATAACAGTGCAACTTTCTTCTAGGAGCCATCTTTGATGCTGCATAATTTTCTTTGTTATTGTTTCTTACTGTTTCTATGATTTCCATCCACTTACACTGTTTACTTCATTCTTGTATTATTTTCAGTCACAGTATTAAATCCTGCACACTTCTATTTCTTTAGTAAACTATTTAATTGCAAAGTAAACTATTTTAATCACAAACTAGTAATATCACTTATTCTGTGCATATCCAGCAGTTTATTTAAGGTCAGACGTGATTCTTTCAGCAATTTGACTCCACGTGGACAGTTTTAATATCCCTGGCAATTCACCCTCTGATTAATGAATAATGCAACTCAACAAATTCACAAAATGTTGCTTTCATTTTTATCTCAGCCAGATATGCATTACTAGGTTGCTGCGAACCTTGATTCCTCATAAAAAATAAATGACAAATGTCAGATTCCTTTTTGTCCCACAGTACGCTATGCATTATTATCTTTTAACCAACTTGTGCTCTCTTCCTGTTTGCTGTTAAAGCTATTAAATACCTTTATGACTTCTTCCACAGCATAAGACATAAGAATGCTGCACATTGTGCCTTTTATGACTCTTTATACAATTCCAGTCACATTCAGGCATAGCCTGAATTGCTGGATTCATAACTTCCAGTTTTTCTGGCAAGTAACATTGCAACTTGAAACTCACTGGTGGGTGTATTGGATTCACTGTTTAAATTAAAGCAAAAACTGGTATCATTAGAAAAAAATGGTTGGTGGTTCAGTGGTTTTGTGAAAATGGATATTCAAAAAAAAAATTTTATTGGTGAGCTCTTATTGGCAAGAACTGAAAAGCAAGAAAATGAGATGGCAGCCAACTCAGCTGCCTCTGTCCTTGGTTATTATACTACAGTAATAATTTACAATGGAATATGTACTCTGATTTGTTTTTTTTTTATTGTCACCCAGAAAATAAAAAAAAAATCCACTCTCAGCATGTACTGCTATTTTATTATGATCTTATATAAGCTGTCAACTGAAGAAGTCAAAGTAACAGGGTAAGGAAGCATGAGGCAGGAGTGTTGTTAACACTTCAAGTTCTTCTAGCTATGGCAAACAATATGACATTTATCTCACTTTCTGATAATACCCCTTCTCAAAGGCATAGTTTATAATTTGCTGGGTAACTGGGAAGCTTGTGCAGTATTAACAAAAACCTAGTGACATTATGAATTAGATTAAATTAAAACAAACAAACAAACAAATTAAAAATAAATAAATGATGCATGTCCAAATTGTCTTTATATTGCAATAGGCAACTCTCCCAATATTAGAGGTAACGAGATAATGCCATCACACCCAAAATAAATATTTTCTGGTAAAGACTATTAAATAAAATGTTAAATTCTATGCACAATAGCTTAACAGAGTAATGAGAAAGTTGAATGCTATTAAATTCATCCACGTCTGTTATCTAATTTTGGTGAAGATTAAAGTGGTAGCAGGCTGAGCAAGGCAGACCAGACTCTAGCTCACCTTGGGAGATAGCAAAGTGTCACCAGGAAACCTGAGAGACATAATTGCTCTAACATCTCTGAATTTGTGCAGAGCTAACAAAGCAGAGTTAATTTCCTTGCTGTGTTGGATTCTATAACCATCTGATATACAAACTAAGTACAGTTTTGTTGCACTGTACAACATTTATATATTTGCTTTGTTGTTTGTGTCCATTTTGTCTGCACTGTTTGTTTTTCTTACTCTCCCACCCAAGCGTTGTTGTACTCTTAAACTTGGCGGCTTTGGAATTGCCCACCCCTGCTGTTTGGACACTCCTTCCAGTCCCATCTCATTTGGTCACTCATCTGAGTGCAGTGAGATTATTGGGTAGGACTGCCCCCTTGCTTCTTTGACTTTGGGCACTCCTGCCTGTCCTATCTCATCGGCTCAGTGTACTGAGAACAGAGAGAAGATTTGGGAAGGCCTACCCCCTTAGTTCCTTAATCCTGCACTATCTTCTGTTTCCTCCCTCTCCACTTAAAAAAACATAAAACGAAACAAAAAAATTACACTTCCTTCAATTTTTTACATTTTATTCAGCTGCTTTTACTGTAATTGTGCTATTCCTACTTTACCTTATTTTTGCTGTGTGCTCTTAAGTGTTTAAATGCTTTTATTCTGCTACATTTATTACTGCTTGTTAGTAGCCTGATAAAATGTATCTGTTATTCTAGCATCTTAGTGTTGGTTTTAGCACTTGTGCTTCAGGCCAGTTAGTCTACATTTAACAAGGTTATTGTGTTCTACACTCTTGTGGATAAACCCTTATCAAAACCATTTCTCTGTAACTCCTTCCAAGCATTCAGAACACTATGTCTGGGCAATTCCCATCAGCTTCTCCTGCCATCCTGGTCGACATGAGCATACTGAGACAGTGTAACAATGGCCTCATGTTTGCTGACAGCCCTCTTCTCCTAGCACATAATTCTTCTACTTGCCAGAAATGCATGTACATCAGTAACCTGGAGTCCATGCTCTCTCACGCTACAGTCAGTACTCCTGACAATGAGAACACCATGCACATCACATAGCCAAGCACAACACACACACACACACACACACACACACACACACACACACACACACACACATCTATGCAGAGGTCCTCAATACAACCTTACCTAAAACAGCAGAGACTTCCAAAGCACCCTCACAAACACTCCACAGACAACACCAAACACATCACACACAGCAGACAACACCCCGGTGCCTCAAAAACACAGCCCATAAGGCAAAACAATAAACCATCACAACCCACAAGACATAACAATAAACCAAACATACTAGTCATTGGTGACTCAGTTGTGAGACACACTAATGTGCCCATCACCAGGCTTGACAAAGAGAAGGTCATGGTCAGTTGTCCGTCTGGTGCCAAAATCTACCACATCACACACACGCTTAAGTCTCTCCACAACAAGTACAAGTGCAACTCTGTCATTGCCCATGTTTGTGTGAACGACTTGAGATGTACCTCCCTGGATTATATGAAGAGAGACATTATTGAGCTCTCAGAGTATGCGTCCCAAGCAGGTATGACCCTAGCCCTAAGCAGCATCCTACCTTCACCAGGAATGATATCACAATGTTGTTTTTCTTTCGGCTTTTCCCAGTTAGGGGTCGCCATAGTGAAACTCCGGTCCGCTAATGATTGGCAGTCGATTTTTATGGTGCTGAGGTGCCATCGCGACGCCTAACCTTCAACAAAGGCATGTCCATTCACGCATGTCTTTCGAATGCCACTCGACCGTGGGGAGGACATGCAGACTCCACACAGAAGACGGTCCAGCCGAGAATCGAATGGGAGAGCCTCTTGCTGTGAGGCAACAATGCTACTGCTGCACCACCATGGCAATCAGGAATGATATCACAATACCAACAAAAAATAATTGACTTCAACAATTGGCTTAGTTTATGGTATCATTCCAAGGGGATCCAGTATCTGTCTGCCTATGATGACATGGTCGACAGCCTCGATGCTTTGCCAGAGATGGCCTCCACCTGTCACCACTGGGTTTCCAGATCCTGGCCAAGGCTGTCACCTCCCCATTTTGCCTTTTTTAGGCAATGTCGAAAAGACAAGTCTTCCAACATAAAAGATCTGTCAAAAAGCAAATTGAAGGTCATGATGCTCAATGCTAGGAGCCTTAATCTGAAAATGCACTCACTGGAGGGTCTCCTTGCACTGGAAGATACCAGTGTCTATGTTGTCATGGAAACTTGGTTCAGGGCTGTGGAGAGCACCCCTGCCTTACTAGGCTATAGCTCATTCCACACATTCCGACCCCACAATGAGGCTGGGAGGACTAAGGGTGGTGGAGTCTCTATCTTCATTAAGGACAGGCATACCTCCAGACTGGTTTGCCAGCATAACACACTACTCCAGGCGCAACTGGCAGTTGACAAGACATCCATCCAAGTTATAGCCAGCTATAGACCACCCTCCATGACTCAGGACACCTACTTCTCTTACCTGGATCTACTTGACTCCATTAAGGTACCCTCTAATACCCTGATCTTTGGTGACTTCAACTACCCTACCATAGACTGAGTGAACTATTCCTGCACTAATGTACTCACTCAATGATTCCTTAACTTCATCAATTCTAATGCACTAGACCAGCTCGCCTCATCCCCCACAAGGGGAGCTAACATTTTGGACTTGGTTCTCACCAACGTGGGTGGCCACTGTTCCACTCCCATAGTATATTCTTTCCTGGTGAGATCAGATCATCGGACAGTCTCATTCGAAGTTTCTATCTCACCCAACCCCTCCAACCAAAATCAAAGCAAAAAAAGTCTCAAAAGCTGACTACAACCTCTTAAAGGAGGGTATCTGTAGCTTCCCACCACCGTCCCCCTCACAGGATGCTGACAGCTATGCTAAACAGTACACCAATGCAGTATACAAGGACCTGTACATCTGCATGGACTGAGCCATTCCCAGTTGAACTAAAACCTGCTCCTCAAGGAAACACAAACCTGTTTGGTGGACATTCTCTATCAACAGGCTTTACAACAAAAGGAAGAAACTGTTGTCCAAGGGTAAAAAGGAACATATGCCAAATTGGAAAAACTCCCTCCTTACCCTCAACAAGCAAATTAGATCACTAGTGAAAGCTTCCAAAGCCAATTATGAATCAGAACTAGCCTCTGAAAAAAATGGAAACCACAAAGCCTTCTTCAGTTATGTCAGAAACGTCCATGGCAAAGCCCAGGTTTGTTCTGACTTACTACTTAACAGTATCACTTATACTGATCCTGTTGACTTAGCCAACCTGCTAGCAGATAGGTTCAGCACAAACTTCACCCCCCTTATCTCCCTGCAAAGGCCCTTTTGACATTCTTGATACTTGTCCCGAACATCCCATCTCCACTGATGAAGTGCTAAAGGCCCTAGCCAAGGCAAAGAACACAGCTTCCATGGG
Source organism: Protopterus annectens (assembly GCF_019279795.1). NCBI lineage: Eukaryota > Metazoa > Chordata > Ceratodontiformes > Protopteridae > Protopterus > Protopterus annectens. The sequence continues at coordinate 1,436,594,547 of NC_056725.1, forward strand.
ACCTTATAGTATTCCAGGCTGTATTCTGCACAATCTCCAGCAAGAACTGGCTTCACCATTGAGTACCCTATTCAACCACAGCCTAAGTACAGGCTTCATTCCAGCAGAGTGGAGAACTGCCATTGTCATCCCCTTGCACAAAGGTGGTGCCACTACTGACCCTGGAAACCATCACCCCATTAGCTTGGCAAGTCTGATCTGTAAAGCCATAGAGTGTATTATTATGGATCTCATAAACAAGGACATAGGTAATCTCAAAGCACTTGACCCCATCCAGTTCAGATTCGTCAAGGACAAATTTTGCCTGTTGAACCTGACTGACTTCTTTAAGACTGTCACTAAGGCCCTGGATGAGGGAAAGTCAGTGCATACAGCTTACCTTGACTTGACCAAGGCCTTTGACACAACCCCCCACTTGGGCATCATTGAAAAGCAAACACAGCTTGGCATAAATCCCTATTTCATCGGATGGGTGGCCAACTGGCTCACTGATAGGACCCGCAAAGTCAAAATAGGCACCTTCACCTCTGATATCAGACCTGCCAATAGTAGAGTTTCCCAGGGATCTGTCCTGGGACCCCCTACTGTTTGGCAGTTACTTCTCAGAGGTCCAGGCAAAGACTGTGGCTGACCAAGTTTGCAGATGACTCTAAGTTGGGTGTAGTCATTGACTCCCCAAATGATGTTAACATACTGCAACAGGGTCTCACAGCAGCTAATGACTGGTGCCAAAGTCATGGCCTCACGCTAAATGCAAAAAAATGTATCATCATACCATTCGGAAAAATCATGGCCCCTACTGATTACCACATTAACGTCAACCCCTTAAGCACACAACCTGTGGTGAGAGACCTGGGCACTCAGGTTGATAACCTTACATTTGACCATCATGTAGTGACAGTGGTCATAAAAGCCTTTTACCTGGTTCATCTCATAAGTAAAGGGATGGCATCCAGAAAAAAAGAGGCTATTACCTCTGTATACTCTTCCCTCATTAGACAAATCATTGAGTATAAGTATGAATGTCTCTCCAAACACCATCATATTGGGTGACTTCAACTACCCAAACATAGACTGGGAACATTACTCAAGCCCCAACACCTTAGCCCAAAGGTTCCTGGAGTTCATAAACTCAAATGCTATGGAACAACTAGTCACCATTCCCACAAGAGGAGAAAATATACTAGACCTGATCATCACAAACATGGGGACAAAATGCTCCACACACGGTATATCCCTCATTGGTGAGATCAGACCATAAATTAATCTCACTGGAGATCCACATCCCCCCCAACCCCAGCAAAAGACCACAGTGAAGAACTTCTCAAATGCAAACTACACACTTCTTAAGCCTGGTGTGGTATCCTTCAAGGCCCCCGAGCCAGTGGAAACCACAACCCATGCTGCTGAAACCCTTACAAATGCCTTCTAAGAGCACCTCCAGGAATGTATGGATCAAGCAATCCCTAATAAAATCAAGACCCTTTCTACCAAAGGCAGGCGCCCGGTCTGGTGGACCCCAGCCATAAACAAACTCTACAACAAGAGGAGAAAGCTACTACATGACAGAGCAAAATCCCTAAAAGGGAAAGCGTCTGTGATCAATACTAGCAAAAAACTACGATCACTCATAAAATCATCCAAGGCCAACTTTGAGAAAAAAATCGCTAAAGACACAAAAGACAATCATAAGGCCTTCTTTAGCTATGTTAGAAACCTGGGTGGAAACTCCCAGATATGCTCAGAATTAGTCCAAAATGATACAAAAATCACTGAACCCACAGACATTGCCAACATACTGGCAGACAGGTTCAGTTCTAATTACTCCCCCCCCAAAAGGAGAAATATCTATCTCACCAGAGTCTAGCCTCCCAAACATCTCAGATGCCCAGGTGAGAGCTGCTCTCTCTAAAGCAAAAAACACAGCATCAATGGGACCGGACGGTGTCCCTGGCTGTGTGCTACATGAACTCAATGAGGAACTAAACCCACACATAAGGCTGCTGTTTAATCTTAGCCTTACTACAGGATCACGCCCCAAAAGAATGGTGTCACGGCAGCTGTGGTCCCACTCCACAAAGGCGGTGCTTCTGGACCCTGGAAATTACCCCCATAAGCTTGACGAGCCTTGTCTGCAAAGCTATGGAGAGGATCATAATGGAACTCATAAATAAAGACATTGGGACCTACAGACACTGGATCCTACCCAATTTGGCTTTGTCAAGGGCAGATCCTGCCTCTTGAACTTGGTCGACTTTTTCAAAACAGTCACTAAGGCCATTGATGAGGGTAAGGCAGTTCACACAGCCTACCTTGACCTAGCAAAAGCGTTCGATACAATACCCCACTCGGGCATCATAGAAAAGCTCACCAGCTTAGATGTAAACCCATATGTCACAAGATGGGTTGCAAACTGGCTCAAGGACAGAACCCACAGGGTTAGAGTTGCTGGTGCTATGTCAGACTCTAAGCAGCGGTGTCCCACAGGGCTCAGTCCTGGGCCCCTCTTGTTCGGCATTTATTTTTCTGAAGTGCAGGCAAACATAGGGGATTGTGGCTGACAAATTTGCAGATGACTGCAAACTGGGCACCATAATTGACACGCCATCAGACACAGACATCCTCCAGAGAGGTCTCATAGAAATGGATAACTGGTGCCAGAGCCATGGCCTTAAGCTAAATGCCAAAAAATGTATAGTCATACCCTTTGGGAAAAACAGGTAACTAATTACCACATAGGTGGTAATCCATTAAACACAGAAGAAGTTATCAGGGACCTGGGGACCCAAGTTGACAGTAACCTCTCTTTTGACACTCACATTGCCAAAGTGGTTAGGAAGACCTTCTACATTGCCCACCTGATCATGAAGAGATTCACATCCAGATCAGGAGAGGTCATTGTACCCCTGTACTCTTCACTTATCAGACCAATGATTGAGTACAACGCCCCATTCGGAATGTACCTTACCTGACACCTGCAGCCATTGGAAAGACCCCAAAAGTTCCTCACCAAAAGGATAAAGGGGCTCAAACATATGTCATACGCTGCCCAACTGAAGAAACTCCAGCTCTATTCAGTCACATACCATCTGCTCAGAGGTGATCTGTGCCTGACATACAAGGCCATGTCCAACCCGGAATTAATGGACATGCTCCACCTCAAAAAATCCAAATCCACCAGAGCCATGAGAGCAAGAGGCTTAAACCTCAAACACGGATATAAATAGGACGTGCTGGAGGGACTGATTCATCACCCAGAGACTCCCTACACTATGGAACAGAATCCCAGTCCATGTGAGGCAGAGCCCCTCACTGACTCTGCTCAAGAGAAATCTTGGGTGGATGGGAGATCGTAGGTTTACCCCGGGAATCATCTCTGTGTCACTGCTGGACAGAGGCACAGCAAACTAATGGGTATAGTATTCTCATCCTAAGGGGTGGTGAAAGCCACACACACTCTGGCTAGGCTTATAAATGCCCTAGGGCAGATAGCCTAGTATGAACCTATGAACCTATGAACCTATAATGCATCATTTGGTATGTACCTCTCCAAACATCTGCACCAACTGAAAAGGTCAAAGAAATACCTCACAAAGAGAATCCATGGCCTCTAACACCTGTCCTATGCGGACAGGCTCAAATCCCTATCACTCTATTCGGTATCGTACAGATTTCTCAGGGGTGATCTGTGTATCTCTTACAAGGCAATGTCAGACCCTGCTCTAGTAGAGATGCTCCATAATCATAAGTCTAACTCATCATGCATTACCTGCTTGAAAGGCCTGAATATAATATGCGATAGCAACAAAACCTGCTGGAGAGACAGGTTTGTCTACCAGAGGCTGCCCCATCTCTAGAATAGACTTCCCATACATGTCAAATAGAGCACCTTGCTGATCCTCTTCAAGCACAACCTTGATGAGTGGATGGATGGGATGGAAACCACAATTTTTTCCCAGGAGTTCCACCTGTGTCCCTCATTGACTGGGGTGACAGGTGCTGACTGAAGTTTTTTTTGGGGGATAAACTCTTGGCAAGGCATGTAAGGGCCCCAGGGCCATTAGCCTAGTAACCTCCTATGATCCTATGACCCTATGTCCCAGTTCTGACTTGCTCCTCCTTTCCATGGGCTATACCTTTTATACCTTCCTTGGGAAGCATCCAGGGGCATCCTCACCAGGTAATCAACTGGCTCCTCTCAGTCCTAAGGAGAGGCTCTACTCCAAAATTCTCCCAGAGTGCCAAGCCAAATTCCTAACTTTGTCCCAGAGAGTTAGCTCAGGATCCCTGCAATGTAACCTTATTTCTACTACTTGTATCTTGACCATATCCTTTCAGTCAGTATCTGTAATTAATGACCATAGGTAAGGATGAAAACATAGATTAACTTATAATATGAAAGATTTTTTTTTTTCTGGGACTCAGCTCCCACTTCACTTTCACAACATGGTGCATCACCTGAAGTAGTGTTGTAGCCAGTGTCAGCTTTAGTGAAAATGAAGCCCGAGGCAAAAGGATTCCATCATGCCCCACTTCCCTGATGCCCATTATATCCCTCTTGTACCAACCCATTGTCCCACTGATCCCCCCTGTCCTGGCCTCCCAATATCACCCAAGCAGGTAACTTATTTTCTGTATTTTTTATACTTTGTTTTAGTTTTCAGCTTCTTCCTCCATCATGTAAGCACAACAGAACTGTCGAAGACTGCACTATCATAACTGTGGAGGACTTAATTGAATTAAGCTGGGAGCCTGAAGGTCACTAGTCTGGCAGAAACCACTGAGTTTTAATTGCTCTAAGGTGCATTTTAGATCCATTTCCAAACCTTTTGATCCAATGATAACCTAAGCAAAAATCATGAGTAAGGAAATATATTCAGTCTTATTATTTACTTTAGGGAAGCCAGAAGTTATGTCCAAAGTTTAATGTTCAAATCTGAAAAAATAGAGTTCCCAATAAACTAGAATTTGGATGTCTGTGAGGATACATGATTTGTGTCTGGGAATACTGGACTATTGTCTACTTTCCAATCTCACCAAAATGTTAGTCACTTCCTGTGTACTCCTCAGGTGCTATATAGTCAAATAATTTGGTTTAAGTTGATGTATCATACCTATACACAACATGCCTCCTTACCTCTTCCCCCCAAAAAAGACAGCTACCTTTTGTGTGGTCTCTAATTTTTGACTGGGATAAAGGCAAAAGAAGAAATAGCCACAGTAATATATTTCAGTGTGTTGTTAGATGTATATATCAGCATACTTCATTGCTCCCAAAATAATCACATTAATGTATTCCAATTTGATCTTCCTAGACAGCACACTGTCCTTAAGACAGGCTATAGTGAACTTCATGCACACATCCGGTGCTTCATTATGAAGAAAGTTAAAGAAATAATGATCACACAGTCTGCAGTTCACATGCAAGCTATGATGATCTTCTGTTTACATTGTTGAGCAGGGCTTATTTTAGACTAGGTTGAATCTAGTGTTTAAGTTGAGGATGAAATCCTTCATCTACTTCTGTGTCCAAATCTCCTCATACAGCTGGGAGTCTGAGGCTTGCAGAAACTTTGGAGGTCTACATATTCTGTTATACATTTTATGCCTTATTTTGGAAGATAATTAATTGTTAACTGTTCTATTTTTACTGCTAGCCAGAAGAGTTATGCATGTGTTCACCCAATATTATCTCTGTATGTGTGGGTGTCCACAGAGAAAATGGGTGATATTATTTTTTTCACACACACACACACACACACACACACACACACACACACACACACACACACACACACACACACACACACACACAAACATTATCACACTGCACACTTACTTAAAGGCAGAGTAAAGCATTGTCAAGTCACCTACTGCATACCTTTGGGGTCTGAGGAAAACAGACCACCTGGACAAAGCCTGCGCAGAGGCAGGGAGGAAAGCAGACTCTACATAGAAGAAATCACTTCCAAGTAGTCAGTCAGAGAACCAACCACTGTGAGATAGCAATGGTACTGTCTATGCCTTATGTCAAACATTAGCTGCTAGCACACATATCTGGCCCAGATTGTTAAAGATAGTTCCTGATGTGTACAATGTTATTGTTTTTCTGTGCTGGAAAGTGATCTGACAGTATTCTAAGATACACTGCAACACATACCATATACAATTGTACACATAAACCATAGAAATTATTGTTTTACACTGATTTCAGCAAATACAATGAAATTCATTATGTGGCACAAATAGATCAGTGACTAGTGATCTGGGATGAAACTACAACACGGATAAGTCCCTTTTATCCAGAGATGCCCTATAATCCATCCATTACAGATACTTTACTGATTGCATACACCTATGATATCTGAGATAAAAAAACATGGACTTAGTAAAGTATTCAAATTCATTTCCCACAAATGTACACACTAGTCATTTAAAACCAGATTAATTACTGCTTAACATGAGCATGACAACAGGGTCAGTCATTTTTATCCGCAGACAGCCCTATACTCAGCAATTATAGCCGTTTGTTGACTGTATTCCTCAAATGTATGATTGTGGAAAAACAAAAAATAATGGCAACAGTAATGTGTTTCAGTTTTGTTTCACATGGAAGCATAGTTGCCACAGTAAAGTATTGCTTCTTACTTCACAGAGATGCACATTAGTCATGGAAAACAAGTTAGTGGCTGTTTACCATAAGCAAGTGATAGCAGGGTCAGTTACTTCCATCTACAGACAGTCCCCATACTCATAAAATTATAGCTGTCAGATGTCTGATTGTGATAAACAAATAATGGCCACAGTAATGCATTTCAACTTTGTTTAATAACAACAGTAACCCAAGTAAAGTATTCCAACTTAGCACTCACATATATACACATGGTCCTACAAAGACAGATCACTGACTGTTTGACCCAGGCAAATGACAGCAGAGTCAGCTACTTTCATTCACAGCTAACTCCTGTACACAGCAATTAAAACCACTTTGTAGACTGCTTATACCTTGGATGTCTGACTGTATTAAAATAGTTGGCTACAATAATATATTTCAGCTTTGTTCACACAAAGCAATAGCCAAAGTAAAGTATCCTAACTTGCTTCACACAATTGCACATTAGCCTTGCAAAGCTAAAATAACAGCTTTTAACTTGAGCAAATAACAGCAAGTTCAGTCATTTTTATCTGTAGATATCCCTTGTGCCCATCAATATTCATTTTGCTAACTGTGTACACCCCTGATTTCTGATTGAAATAAAATAAAAATCAATGGTTATAGTAATTAGTTTCACTTCTGTTTGGCATAGACACACAGTAGCCATATACAATAAAGTATTCTAACTTGCTTCTTACAAATATTCATTATAACTACTGTCTATAATATCTGGATGCTTGCCTGAATTAAAAAAAAAATACTTGTTATATTCCAGAACTTCCTAAGCTAGCTGCATCTGACTCACAACATTCCTTGAAAACTGTCATGGTGCCATTGGCTATGGACTTTGATTTCCAGTATTGCCATCATATCCAGTCCACTGTTCAAAACTTACAAGCTTAATGACCCTTGCAATCTCACTGAGGATCTAGACAATTAATCTGCGATCATTTGAGGCTGTCTAATTACTTGTCTATGTCATGGATGGGATGCAGAAGAAAGCCTGCAAATTAAGTTGTCAGGTGTGCAATACCTCATCCTTATGCCACTGCACCATGGCTGCTTAGAACAGAGACACATCTGTTGCAATATTTCTTTACGTACTATATAAATATATTAATGAATGAATGACTAAATAAATAAATACAATTGAGAAATGGACCCCAACTAACCAACTAAGTGGTGGGTGCCAACCTAGTTTGCAATCTGCTGGTCATTCTCCCAATCCTTTCTTCCCTTACTCATGAGCAAGACCCCAAGACACTTAAAACTCCTCTACTTAAGGTAATTGCTCCTGCTTTTTCTGCAGGGAACAATTCACTCTTCTTCTGGAGGGGAAACAAAACCCCTGATTTAGACGTTTTGAAGTGTTATACAATTAAAAAATGAACTTAAATTAGAAATAAAATCAAACATTCAATTTGCCCTCACCCTCATTTTGTGCCAAAATAGGTCAGTGTCAGTATCACAAATAACAAGATGACACATTTCTATCAGAAATATTACATCTATTTTATTTTTTTCTGGTAGAGACAAGTACATAGAATTTTTCCTGCTTTTCATAGCAGCTTAAACAGAGTAATGAGAATGGATGCTGGGCAACTAGAAAGGTAAATATTGAACTAACAAGAACTCATTGGTGTTACAAAATAAAAATAAATAAAAAATGAAAGCCACATCATCAGCTTGTCCTGCTGTTTTACTCTTATGTTGAAGATGGTCAGTCAAAAATTATCATAAGTAGCAAGACAGTGATTTTCTTTCACTAGTGGTATTACATTCACTCTAAGGTTCTTCTAGTGAAGGCAGTGTGGTTAAAAATTTTCTTTGTCTCGTGTCTTTCACATCACAAGAAAAAGATCAAACATGCAAAGAGTCAGGAGGTATGAAGGGAACTGGCTGGTATCCTGCATTTGGTGGTGAATGTCATAAAGACTGTAGTTGTCCAGTTTGTCTGGAGAAGGTGTGTGTACTCTGTTGGAAGACTCAGCACATCAAGAAATCAATGGCTCAGCCATAGCAGTTGCTGAAAGACTCCAAGAATGTTATACATTGGGGAACTTCAACTATGTGCACTCTACCTGAGGTAAAAGGGAAGACATAAAGGGTCACTTTTTACGGACTTGAAACTATTTCCAAAAACTAACACATTAAATTCTGGACTAGCCTAGTCAAACATCTGTTACACATCTGCTACACGGCATATCGTGCTAATGGTTGCCACATTTGGGGCTCAGTCCCACAATCACATCACCATCATCAGGCATCCCTGGTGCCATAATGGATTTGACAGCTTTATATCCTGCAGCAGTTAGGTACCATTCCAGAATCTCCCAGCCTAGGACATGTTTTCTGTTGTGGTAAACAGTCCCTACAACCAACAGATGAGGCTGTTCCTGTCTGGCTGTGGCTGTCCTGTCTCTGGGTTTAGCTGTATGCACACTGCCTTTGTCTTATGTATTCTTTACTCTTTATCATATTTAATCTTTCTAAATTTTTTCTTGCACCATGCACCCTATCTTTTCTCATTCTGGGACAAGGAGCACTCTTACTATTTCTTGATACCATTTTCCTACTATTTCGTAATTCACTTTCTTGAGATTTTTACCACTTTACCAATGCTCTTGAACTAGACCTACATATAGTTTCATTCTTAAGTTTATTTACAACTTCTCCCTTCCAGCTTTTCAAAAGACTTTTGTATTTCGGTCATAATGTTTGGCCCAAACTTGTCACATTTTCCTTGTGTAATTTTTGAACAGAACAGAGGTTTTTAATATTTTATTTACATGTTTGTATTTTATAATTATATAGATGTGTATATATATATATATATATATATATATATATATATATATATATATATATATATACATACATATATATATAGGAATACATGCATTTCATCGAACAACCTTCCATCAATCAGGTACAACACCGACCTGCAACGTTGAATCTCCCTGTAGTGAACGGTTGGAATGTCGAACAAAACACTGAATTCAACAATTCCGACCATTCTACCACCTAAACAAGCGCTACCATGGGTCACAAGGGGGGGGGGCATTTTGAGTTTCGCTTACTTTGTGTTCGCATTTATGTGAACTCCCAGACATACGTTCGAACATTTTCCAAATGGCCATCTATCGGCCGACCAAATGCGTGCATACCGTATATAATATATAAATATATATATATATATATATATATATATATATATATATATATATATATATATATTACTTAAAATGCAAAGCAAATGCTTCATACAATACCACATATTTATAATGCTTCATGTATACAGAACTACTTACAAATTACTTTTATTTTCTTGTAACAACTTGTGGTGACAACTTACCTGAACTGCATGTACTTCACTTGGAGTGAATGGGTGACTGCCACCTTAGACAGGATTCACTTTTTTTTCTCTGAGAGTGAAATTTTAAAAGTGTTCTCTGAAATGGCTGCCCATGGGTTCCAGGGTAGATCACATGGCTATTTAGTATTAGCCAGTTCCCTGGACTACCCAGAAGGCTACTCTCCACTCTTAGATTACCATGTGGAAAAATCTGGGCAGCAGTGTGGTCTATGAAAAAGAAAGGCTTAGTGAGATGCAGAAACTTTCTGAGATAAGGATTCAGTATCGTGCTAAGCCTATCTGGATCCCAATCATTTCTTTTAACTTGAAATGTATAATAACAATTCTTCCTTCCCTAATTATCATTACATCAAACACTGATACTTTCTTTTTTGAAAATAATATTGCCATTCCTGAACATAGCTCTGAACCAAGAGCAGGTTTCAGTTCATTTTTCTGTTAAGCACTCAAACTGTGTCCTTTGTTCCATATTCAAAAATGTTTATGTAACGTACATATGATGTCCTTCATTATCGATTTACTCTACTCTAAAATGGTTATTCTACATACATCCCCTGGGATTGAGCAACATGCCTAATGGGATGGTACAAGTGCTATACAGAAAGTAATTAATTAAATAATCTCTTTGCATAAATGATAGCACTGGCAAAGAGGGGTTTTTTATGAGTGTGGTTAGAGAATTCTCAAAGAAGTAGCAACCATTGTTGCATGTACATGAGTATGGATGTCCACAAGGAAAACTTTTTAGTACTATGGAAATTGAAAGTGGCTCCTAGCAATTACCTTGTGGAATTTTATGAATTAAAATGGGGCGGAAATGGGAGTATAAGTCAGAAAGGGGAAAGAGCAATAACTACCCAATTTCCTTTTTTTAACAAAAAGGCTATCTGGGGAAGGAAGTAAGGGAAAGTCAGAGGATAGAAAGAAGTTTGAGGTTTGGAAGCAAAGGTACCTGAACAAACATAAAACACAGCCAAAGACGGATGGGGAAGTGCTTACACAAGGTGGGGGGGGGTTAACAATGACTGTATACACATACTGACAGAGAGGGAGCAGTAGTGATGGGAAAGACAGAACAAATAGGGAGGGAGGGAGGGAGGTAAACAAGAAAAAGGGAACAGGGAACACAACAATGGGGGGATAGGGTAGGGACCCAACCCATGATCACATTGCCTGTGCTGTACCCAGGATGAGGTTCAACCACTGTGATTTCCATTCTGTCTCTCCACTGGGCTCTGTTTCAGGTGGCGCACAAGATAGTGCCAGGCATACCTCTCAACCTCTTAGCTCAAGCATCAGGGACAAAGCTAGCAATAATGGGAGGGACAAATGCCCAAAATAGGAAATAAAATGTTAAAACAAATGCTAATATAAGCTTTTAAAGTTGGTAAAATAACAGTTTTTGTTTTAATATGCATTTTCTGAACGATGCAATGTGTGAACCTTAGAAGTCTGTCATTATTTTGTGACTGGAATCTTCAATGATTTTCCAGAAAGCAACAACTTTCATGAGGAGCAGACCAAAAATATGAGATAAAAATCTGGACATTCTGCAAAATTCAAGACAGTTGAGTTATATGGTGCCAGATAGTGGTACACGTTTTTAAGCCACACAAGGACCACCTGTAGGTGGTCGGTGCAGGCATAAAGCTTCTGGTCCACAAACTCCTCCATCACCTCCTCCAACTCCAACTGCATAATGAACTGTGACACTCTGGAACTACTCCCCTTCAGGTATAGATTACCAGAGGCTACCAGGGACACTTCCAGGTCAACCCCCCTACAGGACATCATCACCCAATGGTGATGTAGGTTAGAGGAAGAGGGTGGATGGGCACCATGGTGGATATGGGAGTCTTTTCACGCTACAGTTACAGCTGTGGCTGATGCTAGATAGAAAAGTAACACAATGGAGAGAAATAAAAAAGCAGTAAATAAAAATAGAAATGAAAGATGGTGACAAAGAGAGAGAGAGAGAGAGAGAGATAGATAGATAGATAGATAGATAGATAGATAGAAAGATAGATAGATAGAGAGAAAGAAAGAGAGAGACATTACCATCTTGTTGATGTCTGATTTACCTACAGGTGCACATATATAACTCTACCAGGACCAACAATGGTGACTAGATATAGAATGTCAACTGTCCCTATTGAAAGGGTGCAGCAGCTTCATGCTCTCGGCCTGGGTGATGTGTACAATAACAACATCTGGAGGATGCTGTTGGCTATAAGAGGCCATGGAGGATGTGTGAAGGTGTACCCCTGGGGTTATGTTGTATAGAAAATGACAAAGATAGGTCTTTGCATGTATGCATGCCAACATGCATATGGCACCAGTGATATGTACCAAAGACAGACAAGCAAATGGTTACAACACAGGCAGCTTAGCATATAGATTCATATGTACTTACTGGGCTATTAATCTGTGAGGACCTTAAGATGTCTAGCCTTGCATTCTCATGGTAGTTTTTAGCTCTTATATTTTGTGTACAAATAACGCAGAAACAGGAAGAACAAGGATATGCTGGGACTTTAACATGTTGTCCTTATCCATGAAAGACAAGGGTGCTAAACTTGGGGTGAATTTTTTGTTTTCCATCCATTTGTCCAAATGTTTGAACAGAGTAAGAGAAGTACTTTGCTTTATGTGGAATTGAAGGCCATCCAACAGAAGTGGAATTCTCTGTGAAATATACTTATCTGCCCAACATGTTTTATTTATGTTACAGAAGAGATATTGTCAATGTGTAATACGTCTGACAGGATAGGGCCTGTTTAGGCTTTCCACATGAGGTAGAGGTTGCCTCTCAGTAGTCTGTATGATAACATGAAGTGGGACAAGGTTTTGAAATGGTTTATACTGTTTTTATAATTTAAGCCCTTGATTTCTTATTGAAGAAGCATTGTAGTTGTTCCAGTTGTGACAATTGTTTGTAAAAGTACAGACTGGAAACGGGCATTATACTCAATGATCAGCCTAATGAGTGCTGAGTACAGTGGAATGTTTACATCCTTGTGTGATGAAAAAGGACTTCCTCACAATAATGGATACATGGTGATCAAAGGGTACTTCATTGTCTGCATAGGTTCCCAGATCCCTGACTACGTGATCAATTTTCAACAGCGTGTTGTTAATGTGATAGTTACAAGGACAGTCATGCTTGGTGAAAGATATATTTTTTAAATTTAATTTTAGTCCACAGTTTTGTCACCAGTTGTTTGCTTGGGACAGGCCTCTTGGGTGATCATGCTGTCCACTGGGGGAGTTTATGATGATCCCAAGTTTGAATCATTTGTAAACTTGGTCAAACACAAACTCTTCACATTAGTTTTGATCTCAAGAAGTAAATGCCAAAGAGGAGAAGCCAAGGACTGAACCTGGGGTACATCATTAGTAATTGGTCTTTTGGAGGAGTTAAACCTCCCATCTTTATTTCCTGGGTCCTCTTTTTGAGCCAGCTTGTTATCCAATGAGTTACATAGGAATTTAGATTTAGCTTAGCGTTCCCTACAATATCTGAGTGTGGGACAGAGTTGAACACCTTTGTGAAATCTAGATAGGTGGTGTATAGTGATTTGCTCTCATCATTTGTTACAGTAACGTTTTCAAAGAAGTCTACCAGTTTAAATAAGCAGGATGTGCCTCAATGAATCTGAACTGGATTGGCTCAAGAGTCTGTAGGTTACTTATTTACTTATCTACTTGTTACATGATGATTCTTTCCAGAACCTTCCAGATGAGGCTGGTCAGGCTTATGGGTTTATAATTACCCAGGTCTGTTGAAGTCCCACCTTTGTGCAAAGGAATGACTGTTTCTGTCCTTCATTCATCCAAAGTCATGTTTCAGGCTGGCCAGTAGGCTGCTGCTATGTTTTCTGTTCCCATAGACGTAGGCTGCTACACACACACACACACACACACACACACACACACACACACACACACACACACACACACACACACACACACACACACACACACACACACACACACACACACACACAGTGGAACAGAACTGTTATAATGTATAAATGCCATAGTTATGCTAGTTGGAAGTGGCCCTTCCATGAGCATATGATTGGCTTATGTCTGGTATTATAATGAGATGAATCCCCATCTAAACATCAACTGTTGACAACAGTGAGCATTATACATATATATATCGACCTGGGAATGTCAAAAACCCAGAACATCAAACAAAAAATTTATTGTGCAGGATCACGGTACAGAGGCGATTGGAGTTTTGGTCCCTTTCCCACTGTTATGCAATCTTGCTATATACAATTAGCAGGGCATATGGGGGTGCAGGGGGGGCTTGCAACCCTGCAAAAAAAGCAGGATAAGTGTTTCTTGTGTAGGTTTCAATGTTCCGGGCTTTCGATGTTCTGAGTTCAGTTCTATATGTTGTGAAGATTCTATGTTTAGATAGGGGTTTACTGAGATGCATACTAAGCCAACAGTACAGATCCTGCTCCATGGTCGTGTCCACAGTGTGTTACTGTGCCAATAGCTCTGCATGGCAGACAGTGTGTGCCTGTGAGAATGCTACATAGGCAGACTGAGTAGGGCATCTGTACCTGATTATGGAATGTAAGGTTCTGCTGACCATGTAAGATGTGCATGTAGGTTTCCATGATAACATATATAGATATTGTATCTGACAGTATATAGTACTGTTGTTTATGTGTGTTAAAGGTATCTCTAGAATTATAGCAGTTAATAATACAATTTTATTTATTTTATTGTATTTTACAATTTGCTAATCAAGTAAGTGGACTCACCAAAGATCGTCTTCAGTCATGACCTGAGCACAAAAGTTCAGAAAAATGTTCATGTATTTAGTAAGACTTGTAGAGCGTATAGAGAACATTATGTACATGCATATTTACATAGAAATAGAGAGAGTTATACATTTGTCGCAATATGCAGCGGTGTATTTACTTACAATTAGAAATTACATTATGTACAGCCTTTACAAGAGGAATGTGACTCAAAATGCTTGAAAAGCTTAAATTGTATAGTGACAGTCCGTGTCAAGAAAACAAGTGCACGTGGAGTCATATTACAAAAATTACCCTAGATGTTTTTTTTGGTTTGAACATTGGCAGTGTTTCAAATTTTCACAAATTCTGCAGAGGCTTTCTAACCACCAGTTGCAAATTTGAATCTAGGTCTGAGGAGGGTGATGAAATCTTCTTAGCTGTTTCAAAGGGATCAAATCAGATCCCTGATTTGTAGAAAGGTGGCTCTGCTGGTTATGGGTAGCCAATGTGGGTTCTTATTACGTTATCGAAAGATAACGTAATGGAACGGCCAGAACATTGAAACAGACGCATTTCTAAACTTTTATTGTGCGGGGGCTGCACCCCCCCCCGCTAAATATATATTCCAACTCTGAGATTGCACTACAGTGAGGAAAGGGCAAATATCCCACTCTTCACTGTACTGAAATCCCACAATGCAAACTTCAAAATGCGTCCGTTTTAGATGTTTTGGCCGTTTGATTATGTTATCTTTCAATAACGTAATAGGAACCCAGCCAATGTGCCTCTTCATATAAGATGCAGTGGTTGCAATCTAGATCAGTACTTAAGGCAAATCTAAGTATTTTATTTTTAGCTACCTGGATGTTTTGAGAATTTTTTAGATGAGTGGAAGGGGATTAACGGAACAGCATATTTGATTCTAGGAACTGGTGTATTTTTGTCTATTGCCATACATGTGGCAATGTTGCTTTGATATTCAAAAGTAACTGTATGATAACAGGTAGCCATACCTCTTAACTGCTATGACTTAGGCATACTGTTATGATTTTGCCCCTAAAATTTAGCCTTGCTTCTCTTAGACTGATGATGTTCCTCATAAGGTCAGACCTGTTTATGGGTGCATACTTTATTGAATGCATAAACTAAGCTTCTAGAAAGATTCCCTATTGCTTATTATTTAGTGCCTAATATAGGAAGACTTTCTATTATGAAACATAAGAAACATGCTCCTGTTTCTGACCCTCTGCTATGACATTTTTAATAAATCGTTTATTGATTTTAAATGGATAAGCAGATAATAACATTAAATTAATAAAGAATACATTACATAAAAGAAAAGGTTAAAAACAAAAAGCAAGATTCATCAACCAAATAACTATTTACAAAAGGCACCTATTATATAAATAACAAGTAATACATTTCAAAAATTAACAGTTCAGCTATTATCCGCGGTGGTGCAGCAGTAGCATTGTTGCCTCACAGCAAGAGGTTCTCCCGTTCGATTCTCGGCTGGAGGGCAGGGAGTGCCTTCTGTGTGAAGTCTGCATGTCCTCTCTGTGGACAAGTGGTGTTCTGAAAGACATGTGTGAATGGGCGTGCCTTTGTTGAAGGTTGGTCGTTGAGCTGGCAACTCGGCACCGTAAAAATCTACTGCCAATCATTAGCGGACCGGAGTTCCGCTGTGGCGACCCCTAACTGGGAAAAGCTAAAAAAACAACAACAACAGTTCAGTTATTATTTGTTTAACAGTTCCTTTAGTTTCATCCAACAATTGTATATGGATGTGATTCTAAGAGTCCTTGATTTGATCCAAATGACTTCATTCATAATGTTGGAAAATTCATTTAAATATGGTAAAGAGTCACTTTTCCAATTCTGTTATGACTTTTAAAGGTCTGTGCTATGATTTTTAATGCTTGGAGGTTGAGAGGTATGAAAGCAACATACTCACTCCTGCATCTGGAAAGACACTTCATTCTCCTTCAATACAGGAACTTATTCTCTATAATCTAACAACATATACAAGCAACAAGAATTAAATGTCATAAAATGAACCCACTAGACAATATCTGAAATAATAGAGAACTGCCATGCCCTGCAAAGTTACTGTAGATTTCTGGTGCTTAACTTCTTCTTCCCCTTGCTGTAGAAGGTTAGAATGGGGTATCCTCAAGTCACTATTGTGGTGCATGCACTGCTCTCCAGAATGGCAGATGCCAGTAACAACAGCCCCTGCCTCAGCATGACTGTACCAGGCATCCACTTTATAACAGAGACCCTTACAAAAGTCTCCCAGATGGCATTTCCTGTTGTCTTTGTACTCTCTTTGGAAAACCACCTGACAGTCCTGGCACCTTTGGTGTCTTCAGGATTCATTTTTATGTAACAGATGGCAATCTGGAGTAAAATGGTAGCCCTCTCACGTCCAGTCATCTTGCTGCTGCTGTCACATGATGCACATATTGTGGCACTTCATTTGTGCAACAAGTTGCTAATATACATCACATGGCAGTAAGGTATAAGATTGTGAATTGTAGCATGCTAGGACTGTAACATCAGCACATTTCCTACATATGTTTCCATTTCTGCACACTAGTGTCTCTAAGGCCATATTATGGCAATAATTTTTCCACTTTCCTCCAGAGGTCATTAAATCACCCACACATCTGCAATGAGTTTCGCAAGTACTCATGTGAATGCACAGTGTGGAATGAGATTTGTGGCATGGCACAGATGAAATGTGCAAGGAGATAAAACTGCAGTTTAAGAATATTCCCTCTGAATAGGCTGATCAGCATAATAACTGCACTACGAGTCTCAAAACTGCAAGATATGAGAGCAAAGCTATTTTTGTGCTCCTTGCTCTATGGAAGTTTGCCACTGTGAGACCTGTGGAATGAAAAACCACTAAAGGAAGCAGAAACATTGTCAGTTTACACACTTAGTTAAGCGACATGACTGGGAAGTGGTATTATTATTTTTTTAACTTGTTTTGTAAATATGCTGCTGTTGTATGTTTGCTGAACTACCTGAAACTGTGTGTTGCGGTATGCAGCTGAGCTAATAGGTGTAGCTGAAAGCAAGTGAATACTGCCTGCGGTAATGTGAGCAGGGGTAGAGGTTTATACCATGGCAGGACATTTGGCAGGTGATGGTAAGTAGTAGTTTAACTGTAAAAATGAGTGCTGACATACTTTAAAAAAAAGACCAAAAACATAGCAGAAGAACAAATCTTGAATATTGCTCTTCTCCTTAAAACTACTTTTTGCAGGAGAGGCAAGCCCCTCCTGTGCCCCCCCCCATGTGGGGGGCAAGTCACCTCACCAACCGAACTTATATCTCATACGTCGTCATACCTCAGATAAAAGGGAGTATTCCGAGAAATGGCATCTTGGACTTAGTATATGTAAGTCCACCCTCTTGGCCATTCAGTCTTCATATTTTGGGACTCTCTGTGTTTGATCCTGACATTTCAAACAGTTACTGTGTGGTACTATGTGGGAGACACAGGCTCTGGTTTAAGCCAAGGACTGTGTATGTGTCCCTGTCACTGTTGATATGCATGTCTTGCGAAGTAGTCTGCCTGGTTCTATCTAACTGATATATACTGTCCCTTATACTCTGATATCTTGTAGAGGAGGGCTACATCTGTCAAAAGGGAAGTACAGTCTGTGGGTCTTTGGAATGCTGCATGTTTGTCTTCTGAGGGGGCAGTGATGCATTAACTGTAAGTTTTTCAGTGTAAAGAAAACAGTTGGGGGCTGTCACTCATGCCTCCAAGGGAGGTGCATGCACTGGGCCTTGGACTCCATATCTAATCCATGGTATAATTACATGATTGATGTTTCCCTGTACCTTTTGCAATCGGCTCCTATTATGGACTTCAGATGTGTGTATGCATTTATCCTCAAAGGGAGGTGCCCTAGAGTTGCATTGTCTAAGTCTGTGGCCTGGTTATGTTCCATTCAGTTTTGCAGCAAACACAAATGTCTTGAATGCTTCAGGGATTACTTTAGGAGAGGATTATCCTATGTCCTTTATATTATGTCTGGGATTCCTCTTCCTACAACTTTACTTGTGTGCTGTATGTCTGGATTGTGATTGTTGTGTTGGGAGGACTTATCCACATAAGTGGATAGACCTCAGCCTACTGCTGGACTGCACACATACTTCTCTCAAGGGATCATATACCAACTAAGTATCTGTGGGGTGGATATACTGTACTTGACATTCACAGAGTATTTCATTGTCTGGGAGGTTGGCAAATAATGGCAGACAAATATACTACTGGACCAGTAGCACTTTCACAGTTCAGGGGGATACCATTATGCATTTCACCACACTTGTATTCATCAACAGGTTAGAAAGAGGCATTATGTTTGACACTGTGGGCCACAGACATGCAGAATACATAGTTTACCCCATATATGCATGTGTTTCTGCAAGGTTTTCTGTTCAGGGCACTTTGGTCCAGAACTGCATCTAGTTCATCTGGTGCCATGAGCAGCTCCTTGAAGTGGCACGCCACTGCTCAAAACGGTCTTCTATAAATCGAAGCCAAAAAAAAAAAAGCTTTTGCTTTGCAATTGTTGCAAGCTGCTTGTGTTTGTTATACATAGTAAGCAAGTAGTTTGCTGCAGTTAAATTACCACACACAAAGGACTTCAGAACTGCAACAGTGACTACAAATGCACTGCCATTGATTTCTAAAGCTGTGATGTTCCCATAGCTTCAGAAATCAGTGCTGGTAATGCACTCCTACACCACCAGTGCCTGTTGATCATGTCCCTTGACAGATTGTGCAGTGCAGTTGCTTCCTTTTCCCTGTCCTACTTATGGCACTGTTTTGGCTCCTGCCATATATCAAAGCAACAGTACAAAACATGTCATACCTACTGCTGCCACATGCATGGAAGTCAAACATTTGGATTGCTCCAAATCATAGATGACACATCAAATGGATCATGTCAACACTGGGCATATTCATGTGTTGCCGAGATAGTGGTATGACATACCACCAACTTATACATATATTCTTTTATATTACAGGTTGTGATGCCTGATGGTGAATGGCATAGAACCCATAGCACCATCACCTCTACACAGCCATCCAGTGTTGAAATCACTGTGAGGCATCATGGATACAGATCAGGGGTGTTCATGCTGGGACCACTTGTAGCATATTCTGACAACTGTGGTACAGAGCAAACCATGCTCTGTATATGTTGTGCCTGTGGTCTTCCCAGGATTCCAAGGAGAGGGCTCCCTTGTGGGCAGCAATGTACATGGGCAGCACCTGGGTCTCCTGCAAGTGTCTTAGACCTGTCCATCAGTCCCTGGTAGAGCACTGCATCATCTGCTGGAGCTATGTTTATATAAGTGCACACACTTAGACAGACAGACAGACGCACACACACACACACACACACACACACACACACACACACACACACACACACACACACACACACACACACACACACACACACACACACACACACACACACACACACACACACACACACACACTCATAAGTACCATCCACCACTGCCCAGTTACTCCACAGAGGAGACACTACTCCCTCCTAATCAATCTTCTAGGCCTCACACACTCACCTGTCCACACAGCATTACCCCCCCCCCCCACACACACACACACTCTGCCCATTGTTGATTTGTCACTGTGGTCTTCTCCTATGCATATAATGACGGCTGTGCCCTGTCCTCCATACTATGTTACTTGGGCAAACACTGATGCGCAGTATGGCCAGCTCATGCATGGTATAACACAGCCTGGGTATATTATTGCACCCCTCATTTTTGCTGTTGAATAGTATGCTCTGTCTTCACAGTTGCAGTCTACTATTTCAGTGTCATGCAGGGTATATTATGTTAGGCAAGGACAACTGATTCAGTGCCATCAAGGGCAACACTTCTCCGCTCCATGACTACAGTCAGTGACAACACTTTCTTGCATCTACATATTTAAAATGGTGACTAGCCATATATGTTTTTGAGGACCCTCTCCAATGACTCCATAATTTTACTGCAGTGAGCAACTCTGGCTATAGAGTCCGGTTTTGTGAAATATGTAAGCTGCCGAATTGTGCTCCCGTATTGTTCACCATTACCCTTATTTTAATAATGTTGCTCATTTCCATGTCATTATACTAACACTGTCATATTATGCATGCTACTGCATTTTGGGGTCTATTGTGGATGCTATAAGTATGTCTCTGAATCACCTCTCAACCAGACTGCTCATTCTGCAAATTCAGAAACAGTGACACTGTAAATGTTTCTGAATCCAAGGAATCATTTTTATTCTGTTAACTTTAACAGAAAAAATATAAAATTATCATTTGTCTTTGTGTCTGTTTCTCCTTGTAATTTCAGTTTCATTTTTCATTGTTGGCAATGATTATATTATAGCTTTCTGAACTTCTGACTCCACACTCTCTTCCCTATATCACAGCACAAAGTTTCATGACAATCCTCTGTACATAAATTGTTCATCTTCAGATTTCAATACAATTGTATCATAAGTTTACTTCAGATACAGTTCCATCATTGTTTGATAAGAATGACCATTTCAGATGCATTTTCTAACACATTTCATCTCTGTGATCCAGTTATACCACTCCTAGTTTCATTTTCTACATTTTTATTTTCTTCTATGCCACAACTACAAATGACTATCTCCCATACAATTTGTACCCTTCAAAATAACATTTTGTATCATGGGTTTGAATTCTGCAGACACTTCCATTAATTATATTCATGTACTAAATTAAATGCATTGCCAAAGAAATGCTTTGTTATGTCTTCAGTAATGAACTGCAGCATATTTTATTCTATAGGAATTTCTCTGGGTATGTGAATCACTGCTTTGACCAGAAATATGCAAAGTCACAACATTTTCATGCCCTAGTCCCTTGCCCACATTCATCTGTGACCTTCTTCACAACATGTACTTTTAACACACTTTCAAAATATTAAAGCAGAACTTTCTGTTCCAAGACATTTCCCTAGATTTCAGAAACACAATGTCCATGATCTCAGCCAAGTCTCCTCTGTTTACTATTATGCATGACAAGCCCCAAGACTCATTAACTCTTTACTATGCATGCACGACAAGCCCCAAGACTCATTAACTGTTTACTATGCATGCATGACACGCCCCAAGACTCATTAACTGTTTACTATGCATGCATGACACGCCCCAAGGCTCATTAACAGTTTACTATCCATGCATGACATGCCCCAAGACTCATTAACTGTTTACTATGCATGCCTGACACGCCCCAAGACTCATTAACTGTTTACTATGCATGCATGACAAGCCCCAAGACTCAATAACTGTTCACTATGCATGCATGACAAGTGCCAAGACTCATTAACTGTTTACTGTGCATACATGTCACCCCAAGACTCATTAACAGTTTACTATGCATGCATGACAAGCCCAAAGACTAATTAACTGTTTACTATGCATGCATGACATGCCTCAAGACTCATTAACTGTTTACTATGCATGGATGACAAGCCCTAAGACTCAATAACTGTTTACTATGCATGCATGACAAGCGTCAAGACTCATTAACAGTTTACTATGCATGCATGACATGCCCCATGACTCATTAACTGTTTACTATGCATGCATGACTATCCCCAAGACTCATTAACTGTTTACTATGCATGCATGACATGCCCCAAGACTCATTAACTGTTTACTATGCATGCATGACTAGCCCCAAGACTCATTTACTGTTTACTATGCATGCATGACATGCCTCAAGACTCAATAACTGTTTACTATGCATGCATAACATGCCCCAAGACTCATTAACTAACTATGCATGCATGACATGCCCAAAGACTCATTAACTGTTTACTCTGTATGCATGACATGCCCCAAGACTCAATAACTGTTTACTATGTATATGTGACAAGCGCCAAGACTCATTAACTGTTTACTATGCATGCATGACACGCCTCAAGACTCATTAACTGTTTACTATGCATGCATGACACGCCCCAAGACTCATTAACTGTTTACTATGCATGCATGACATGCCCCAAGACTCATTAACTGTTCACTATGCATGCATGACAAGCCTCAAGATGCATTAACTGTTTACTATGCATGCATGACACGCCCCAAGGCTCATTGACTGTCTACAATGCATGCATGACACTCCCCAAGACTCATTAACTGTTTACTATGCATGCATAACAAGCCGCAAGACTCATTAACTGTTTACTATTCATGCATGACACACCTCAAGACTCATTGACAGTTTACTATGCATGCATGACATGCCCCAAGACTCATTAACTGTTTTAGTATGCACGCATGACATGCCCAAAGACTCATTAACTGTTTACTACGCATGCATGACAAGCCCCAAGACTCACTAAGTGTTCACTATGCATGCATGACAAGCCCCAAGACTCATTAGCTGTTTAGTATGCATGCATGACACGCCCCAAGACTCATTAACTGTTTACTATGCATGCATGACACGCCCCAAGACTCATTAACTGTTTACTATGCATGCATGACATGCCCCAAGACTCATTAACTGCTTACTATGAATGCATGACATGCCACAAGATTCATTAACTGTTTACTATTCATGCATGACACACCCCAAGACTCATTAACTGTTTACTATGCATGCATGATAAGACCCAAGACTAATTAACTGTTTACTATGCATGCATGACATGCCCAAAGACACATTAACTGTTTACTATGCATGCAAGACAAGCCCCAAGACTCATTAACTGTTTACTATGCATGCATGACAAGCACCAAGACTCATTAACTGTATACTATGCATGCATGACATGCCCCAAGACTCATTAACTGTTTACTGTGCATGCATGATGCCACAATACTCATTAACAGTTTACTATGCATGCATGACAAGCCCCAAGACTAATTAACTGTTTGCTATGCATTCTTGACACACCCCAAGACTCATTAACTGTTTACTATTCATGCATGACACAACCCAAGACTCATTAACTGTTTACTATGCATGCATGACAAGCCCCAAGACTAATTAACTGTTTACTATGCAGGCATGACACACCCCAAGACACATTAACTGTTTACTATGCATGCATGACATGCCTCAAGATGCATTAACTTTTTATTATGCATGCATGACATGCCCCAAGACTCTTTAACTGTTTATTATGCATGCATGACACGCCCCAAGACTCATTAACTTTTTATTATGCATGCATGACAAGCCCGAAGACTTATTAACTGTTTACTATGCATGCATGACATGCCCCAAGACTCATTAACTGTTTACTATGCATGCATGACACGCCCCATGACTCTTTAACTGTTTACTATGCATGCATGACACACCCCAAGACTCATTAACATTTTACTGTGCATGCATGACACACTCCAAGACTCATTAACTGTTTACTATGCATGCATGACACAACCTAAGACTCATTAACTTACTATGCATGCATGACAAGACCCAGGACTCATTAACTGTTTACTATGCATGCATGACACACCCCAAGACTCATTAACTGTTTACTATGCATGCATGACACAACCCAAGACTCATTAACTGTTTACTATGCATGCATGACAAGCCCGAAGACTCAATAACTGTTTACTATGCATGCATGACATGCCCCAAGACTCAATAACTAACTATGCATGCATGACACACCCCAAGACTCATTAACTGTTTACTATGCATGCATGACACACCCAAAGAGTCATTAACTGTTTACTCTGCATGCCTGACATGGCCCAAGACTCATTAACTGTTTACTATTCATGCATGACACACCCCAAGACTCAATGACTGTTTACTATGCATGCATGACATGCCCCATGACTCATTAACTAACTATGCATGCATGACACGCCCCAAGACTCTTTAACTGTTTACTATGCATGCATGACATGCCCCAAGACTCATTAACTGTTTACTATGCATGCATGACATGCCCCAAGACTTGTTAACTGCTTACTATGCATGCATGACAAGCTCCAAGACACATTAACTGTTTACTATGCATGCATGACACGGCCCAAGACTCATTGACTGCTACTATGCATGCATGACACGCCCCAAGACTCATTAACTGTTTACTATGCAAGCATGACACGCCCCAAGACTGATTAACTGTTTACTATGCATGCATGACACACCCCAAAACTCATTAACTGTTTACTATGCATGCATGACATGCCCCAAGACTCATTAACTGTTTACTATGCATGCATGGCATGCCCCAAGACTCATTAACTGTTTACTATGCATGCATGACATGCCCCAAGACTCATTAACTGCTTACTATGCATGCCTGACAAGCCCCAGGATGCATCAACAGTTTACTATGCATGCATGACATGCCCCAAGACTCATTGACTGTCTACTATGCATGCATGACATGCCCCAAGACTCAACTGTTTACTATGCATGCATGACAAGCCCCAAGACTCATTAACTGTTTACTATTCATGCATGACACACTCCAAGACTCATTAACTGTTTACTATGCATGCATGATAAGCCCCAAGACTCATTAACTATTTACTATGCATGCATGACAAGCTCCAAGACTCATTAACTGTTTACTATGCATGCATGGCATGCCCCAAGACTCATTAACTGTTTACTATGCAGGCATGACACACCTCAAGACTCATTAATTGTTTACTATGCATGCATGACATGCCCCAAGACTCATTAACTGTTTACTATGCATGTATGACATGCCCCAAGACTCATTAACTGTTTAGTATGCATGCATGATACCCCCAAGACTCATTGACTGCTTACTATGCATGCATGACACACCCAAAGACTCATTAACTGTTTACTATACATGCATGATACGCCCCAAGACTCATTAACTGTTTACTATGCATGCATGACACTCCCCAAGACTCATTAACTGTTTACTATGCATGCATGATAAGCCCCAAGACTCACTAACTGTTCACTATGCATGCATGACAAGCCCCAAGACTCATTAACTGTTTACTATGCATGCATGACACGCCCCAAGACTCATTAACTGTTTACTATGCATGCATGACACGCCCCAAGACTAATTAACTGTTTACTATGCATGCATGACATGCCCCAAGACTCATTAACTGCTTACTATGAATGCATGACATGCCCCAAGATTCATTAACTGTTTACTATTCATGCATGACACACCCCAAGACTCATTAATTGTTTATTATGCATGCATGACATGCCCCAAGACTCATTAATTGTTTACTACACATGTATGACATGCCTCAAGACTCATTAACTGTTTAGTATGCATGCATGATACCCCCAAGACTCATTGACTGCTTACTATGCATGCATGACACACCCAAAGACTCATTAACTGTTTACTATACATGCATGATACGCCCCAAGACTCATTAACTGTTTACTATGCATGCATGACACTCCCCAAGACTCATTAACTGTTTACTATGCATGCATGATAAGCCCCAAGACTCACTAACTGTTCACTATGCATGCATGACAAGCCCCAAGACTCATTAACTGTTTACTATGCATGCATGACACGCCCCAAGACTCATTAACTGTTTACTATGCATGCATGACACGCCCCAAGACTCATTAACTGTTTACTATGCATGCATGACACACCCCAAGACTAATTAACTGTTTACTATGCATGCATGACATGCCCCAAGACTCATTAACTGCTTACTATGAATGCATGACATGCCCCAAGATTCATTAACTGTTTACTATTCATGCATGACACACCCCAAGACTCATTAATTGTTTATTATGCATGCATGACATGCCCCAAGACTCATTAATTGTTTACTACACATGTATGACATGCCTCAGGACTCATTAACTGTTTAGTATGCATGTATGATACCCCCAAGACTCATTGACTGCTTACTATGAATGCATGACATGCCCCAAGATTCATTAACTGTTTACTATTCATGCATGACACACCCCAAGACTCATTAATTGTTTATTATGCATGCATGGCATGCCCCAAGACTCATTAATTGTTTACTACACATGTATGACATGCCTCAAGACTCATTAACAGTTTAGTATGCATGCATGATACCCCCAAGACTCATTGACTGCTTACTATGCATGCATGACACACCCAAAGACTCATTAACTGTTTACTATACATGCATGATACGTCCCAAGACTCATTAACTGTTTACTATGCATGCATGACACTCCCCAAGACTCATTAACTGTTTACTATGCATGCATGATAAGCCCCAAGACTCACTAACTGTTCACTATGCATGCATGACAAGCCCCAAGACTCATTAACTGTTTACTATGCATGCATGACACGCCCCAAGACTCATTAACTGTTTACTATGCATGCATGACACGCCCCAAGACTCATTAACTGTTTACTATGCATGCATGACACGCCCCAAGACTAATTAACTGTTTACTATGCATGCATGACATGCCCCAAGACTCATTAACTGCTTACTATGAATGCATGACATGCCCCAAGATTCATTAACTGTTTACTATTCATGCATGACACACCCCAAGACTCATTAATTGTTTATTATGCATGCATGACATGCCCCAAGACTCATTAATTGTTTACTACACATGTATGACATGCCTCAAGACTCATTAACTGTTTAGTATGCATGCATGATACCCCCAAGACTCATTGACTGCTTACTATGCATGCAGGACATGCCCCAAGACTCATTAACTGTTTACTATGCATGAATGACACGCCCCAAGACTCATTAACTGTTTACTATGCATGCATGACACGCCCCAAGACTCTATAACTGTTTACTATGCATGCATGACACCGCCCAAGACTCATTAACTGTTTACTATGCATGCATGACAAGCCCCAAGACCCATTAACTGTTTACTATGCATACATGACATGCCCCAAGACTTAATAACTGTTTACTATGCATGCATGACAAGCCCCATGACTCATTAACTGTTTACTATGCATGCATGACACGCCCCAAGTCTCAATAACTGTTTACTATGCATGCATGACATGCCCTAAGACTCATTAACTGTTTACTATGCATGCATGACAAGCGCCAAGACTCATTAACTATTTACTATGCATGCATGACACGCCCCAAGACACATTAACTGTTTACTATGCATGCATGACATGCCCCAAGTCTCAATAACTGTTTACTATGCATGCATGACATGCCCTAAGACTCATTAACTGTTTACTATGCATGCATGACAAGCGCCAAGACTCATTAACTGTTTACTATGCATGCATGACACGCCCCAAGACACATTAACTGTTTACTATGCATGCATGACATGCCCCAAGACTCATTAACTGTTTACTATGCATGCATGACATGCCCCAGGACTCATTAACTGTTTACTATGCATGCATGACAAGCCCCAGGATGCATCAACTGTTTACTATGCATGCATGACATGCCCCAAGACTCATTGAGTGTCTACTATGCATGCATGACATGTCCCAAGACTCAACTGTTTACTATGCATGCATGACAACATGCCCCAAGACTCATTAACTGTTTACTATGCATGCATGACATGCCCCAACACTCTTTAACTGTTTACTATGCATACATGACACCCCCTAAGACTCATTAACTGTTTACTATGCATGCATGACAAGCCCCAAGACTCATTAACTGTTTACTATGCATGCATGACATGCCCCAAGACTCTTTAACTGTTTACTATGCATGCATGACACCCCCAAGACTCATTAACTGTTTACTATGCATGCATGACAAGCACCAAGACTTATTAACTGTTTACTATGCATGCATGGCATGCCCCAAGACTCATTAACTGTTTACTATGCATGCATGACACGCCCCATGACTCTTTAACTGTTTACAATGCATGCATGAAATGCACCAAGACTCATTGACTGTTTACTATGCATGCATGACATGCCCAAGACTCATTAACTGTTAACTACTGTTTACTATGCATGCATGACACCCCCCAAGACTCATTAACTGTTTACTATTCATTCATGACATGCCCCAAGACTCATTAACTGTTTACTATGCATGCATGACAAGCCCCAAGACTAATTAACTGTTTACTATGCATGCATGACATGCCCCAAGACTCTTTAACTGTTTGCTATGCATGCATGACACCCCCCAATACTCATTAACTGTTTACTATGCATGCATGACAAGCCCCAAGACTCATTAACTGTTTACTATGCATGCATGACATGCCCAAGACTCTTTAACTGTTTACTATGCATGCATGACAAGCCCCAAGACTCATTAACTGTTTACTACGCATGCATGACACACCCAAAGACTCATTAACTGTTTACTATGCATGCATGACATGCCCCAAGAGTCTTTAACTGTTTACTATGCATGCATGACACGCACCAAGACTCAATAACTGTTTAGTATGCATGCATGACATGCCCAAGACTCATTAACTGTTTACTATGCATGCATGACAAGCCCCAAGATTCATTAACTGTTTACTATGCATGCATGACATGCCCAAGACTCATTAACTGTTTACTATGCATGCATGACAAGCCCCAAGACTCATTAACTGTTTACTATTCATGCATGACACACCCCAAGACTCATTAACTATTTACTATGCAAGAATCATTAACCATAAATGCAGCCAGACAAGTGAACCTGACGAGCAGCTCATTAAATATGTTGACTGAGGCTGCAGCATGGACTGAAGAAACACCTTGTAGGAGCATGGTGCAGTCTCAGGGACATACGCGCATCAGTAAAGCTTGTCTATCGTGCACAAGCCCTGACAGTGCTTGGCACAATCTCACACACACATTTACAGCCAGGAAAAGAAGCTGTGTGACAGCCTCAGAGAGTCACGACTATTTCATGTCCCAGTGTTGCACACATGCAGAGAAGATAACTTGTGGATGGTAGTATGGGAATGAAAAATGAAGCTGGGGGGGGGTAGTTTGGTACTGAAGGCCACACAAACAAACATACAACATAGAGATGATTGCAAACAGATGTAGTGAGAACAATGCAGATGGGGGTTTTAGACACACAGTGGAAAAACAATGGTGCAACTGGGGGTAAGTGTGGCAGCTGATGCCAGTGAAGTAACTAGCATGTTTGACAACTGCAACACAAATTCTTTTAACAGCCCCCATGGAGATTCTTTTCTAACACTTCCTCCTCTATGACAGCTGTTTTAGTAATAATCATGAAATGAAACAAAATGGCCAGCAAGGAGTAAGCTAGGGTAATGATGAAATCCCCCAGAGACCCAGCTATCCTACAGGAAGGCTTGTCCCAAACAAATAACTAGTGCCAGAATCATGGACTAAACTTAAATGTCAAAAAATGTATTATCAACTCCTTTGGAAAGTTGAGTACAGTGACAATACACCCGTAACAGCTGAGTCAGTAGTTCAGAATTTGGTAATTTATGTGGACAGTTGACCGTAAATTATATTATGAACAGATCAGGATGAAGCAAACTTAGTGACATTCTATAAAATCAGGAAAAGTTTCAACTTGGTTTTACAAATACAGTACCCAGAGAGAGAGAGAGAGAGAGAGAGAGAGAGGAAGGTGCGTATTTCATGCAAATACACACTAGTCATGTAAAGACAGACTATAAACTAACCAAACAATGTGGGAGTAACTTGAAAACCAAACATATTAGGCAAATACAAGAACATTCTGTAAAACTGGGAACAGTTTCAAATGTTTTTCGTACAATATTCAAATTCATTTCATACAAAGGCACACTAGCTATTAATGCCTGACTTTAAACTACACATCAGTTATTTCATCAACAACAGAGCTAGCCCCCCCACCCAAGAAAAAAAAAACATAAATATTGCAGTTTATTTCACACAGATGGGCACTAACCAGCCCTTAATACCAGACTTAAGCTGAGCAAATGAAGAATCTAAATTCCCATAGCACAGCTAGCTACCCCACCCCCCCCAAAAAATAAATTTCACACAAATACATACTAGCCAGCCTTTAAAATAATATGAAAAGGACAAAGTTACTGCCACGCCCCCAAATCACAAATATTCAAATTTATTTACACAAATGTACCTTAAAGGTGGAATTTAAACTGACCAATTGAAAAGGAGAGGTTACATTCATCCGCAGTACAGCTTTCCAACCCTTCTCCCAAAAATAAATAATAATATTCCAATTTGTTAACACAAATATTCACTTGCCAGTCTTAAAGGCAGAATTTAAGCTGAGCAAGTGAAATGGCAAGTTATTTTAATCCACAGCTCAGCCGGCTACCCCCAGCCCCACCAAAACCAAAGAGGGTCAGAATAGTAAAGTGAAAAAAACATAAATATCCAGTTTCAAAATATTTAAACAAATGCACACACACATACACACACACACACATGCACAACTTTATATTTCATAGGTTCATAGGTTGGTACTAGGGCCTATACAAGCATAGCCATAACAATTCCCTGGCTATTTCTTCACGCAGTATTTACTTCCCTGGACCCCTGTCTAGCAGGGCGACTGACGTGATCCCCGGGGTGACTTTCTCCCATCTAATCATCAAGGTTTCTTTTGAAGAGGGCCAAAGAGGCACTCTGCTTGACATGTATGGGCAATCTATTCCAGAGTCTGGGGAGTGTCTGGGTCAGGAATCTATCCCTCCAGCAATTTTTGTTCATTGTGATGACAAGGTTTAGATCCCTGGAGTGTGTGTCTCTGAGGGATTGGGATTTCTTTAAGTGTAGCATGTCCAACAGCTCTGGGTTTGACATGGCCTTGTATGTTAAGCGGAGATTGCCTCTGAGTAAACGATATGCGACAGAGTATAGGTGGAGTTTTTTTAGATGGTCATCATAGGGCATCTGCTTTAGGCCTGTGATTCTTTTAGTGATTTTAGTGTTTTATCTACAAATTCAATGCCTGCTGCCCTTGAAGACTAAATTGCCTATGTTACATAAAAAATAGTAAGCTGGTAATATTGAAATAGGGAATGAACTGCAAACAAACAATGGGTTCATAGTTATTAGGCATCTCATCCAAAGGATGACACGCATTTAGGACTGCAGTACAACCTTCCCCTTAAAGCACAACAGAGAATCAGGAATCCATCTACATGCTGTGGGAGTAGAACCCATAGTCTTCTGCATCAACAGCAAGTATGTTACCTGTTGTGTTATGACCATTTGATAAGCAAAGCACTCACACGTTGAAAACAGATGTAGCAGGAGCATCAGTAATCTTCTCTTCCCTTGAAGCTCACAGTTCCTTGAAAATGTACTAAAACTCAGTTTGGTAGTTGGTGTGGAGGATTCAAGCTCTTGTTTCCTGTAACCAATGTACAGGGTTTGAGCCTGAGGAAATTAACTAACTTACCATTCTTAACTAGGGCATTTCACATATACACACACACAGCACTATTTAGAAGCAGTGGTCAGACCCTACCTTAATCCAGTTCTAGCCCTGCATGCAGAATGTGGGAAACATTCCTTAATAAAGGTAGCAACACACTACCTAGTCTCCACGGAGTCAGAGGAGTAGCAGCAACAAGTGTATTTGAATTCTGCTTGCGGAATACAGATTAAGTAAGCAATAGGGTGTGTGCATCAATGCACACAGGGACGCACATACGCAGATGGTGTTCTTAAAGAGGACTGCCTTTCTTTAAAGGATTCAGCTCTGGATTACATGTGAAAGCTGCATCCCCTTATTGTTTGCACCTGGAGTGGACAGCACCCTTTTTCCCTGCATTAGTATGCCTCTGCTAAAGACACACCTCTCAACTGTCCAGATCTTTGCAGAATGTCTAGATTTTTTGCCTCATATTTTTGGTCTGTCCCTAATAAAACTTAATCTGGAAAATCATTGAAGATTAAAGTCTCTAAATAATGGCATGCATTTGAGTTTTAAAATGTTTACCCTTCAGAGAATGCATGTTAATATAGAATCTGTTATTGTAGTAACTTTGTAAGTTTATAATTGAATGCACTCAATGAATCTGCTAATGATGTGATTAGAGAATACAACCAGAGATATAAAAAACATTGTATTATACTTGCTATTTGAAAGCGCTTATCTCGATTTTTACCTTGGAATAAAGAGTTTTTTGTCAGAAGAAGGTTTTCGTGTCTTCGTGGTGTATCCTGAATAGTTAATTTTTGCTGATTTGGAGACACGTTTGCTACAGGATACTTTAGGAATCAGTGCGGCAATTGTGTTTTCTTTTTTGAATTTATATTTCTTGTTGCGGCCGATTCCACGCTATGGAGAACACCAACATTGAATTAGATTATAACCCGACCCAGAGAATGGGTCCTCTAAGCATTGAAGCTTTCTTGCCGATTCAAGGTAATCCGTTATTAAATCTAGACTTTCCCGAAGTGACAGTTGACAATTTTAATGCGAATGAATCTGAAAATAACATGACTGATTTCTATCTGTTACTAAGAGATCTTGAGAATAATTTGTATAAATACCAGAGAATGTCGTGGCAGAGAAAACATCTATTGGCATGTCTCAAATTCAAGGTGGTCCCGAGAGGCATGCGAATTCTGTGCATGCCGACGTATGGACAGAAATATCCTGACCTCCTTAAAAGGTGGCAAAATCTAAACCTTGAACTGAGCAATAAATATATACAATTACTACTCGACTATTTTGAACCTATGGAAAATGAATTACAGAAGGAAATTGATGCAGCATATAAAGTTATAATAGAAAGATTTAACACCGAGGTATGCAATAGAAAACTAAATGACATTTCAATGCAGATTAAACTATACGGTGAGAAGTTAAGAAGCACCAAACAAAAGAAATTGACTAGAGATGTGCAAGACTTTAGAACAGGCAATGTGTTTGTTTGGCAGAGAAACAATACTAACAACGAGACCCAGACTCCATCCAGGTATCACCAACAGAAGAGGCAATCAGAACTAAGAGGCACAGCAGATTCGAATTTGGCGCCAAGAGATATGAACACGGAACAACAGTCAGCGTCTATGAGAGAGAGAAGAAACACATCCACGGTCAACATAGATGAATCAACTCCACCACCGAACCAGCTAGCCCTCCAATCCATAGATGACTCCACACGAACGGGGACCATCAGGAAGCACACAGCAACATTCAGCAGGAATCCTGACAACCCTTTTCCGATCAAGTCATTCTCGAACACCAGGGGGAGATCCGCAAGTCGTGGACCCAGGAAAAGGAAAAACTCAACTACCAGGTACGAGACAAATTCCAAAAGGGGCTGGAATTGACTTTGGTGTTTAATTGTTCTCAATTTGATCTGTCTCCTTCTGCCGTATCTCTACTCAACAGAGGGCTCAATTTTGTACCCTCACAATACAGCAGACTTTCGGAGACTCTCTTAGATCTAAGGCTATTCGCTAGAAGAGCCGCGTTACGATTACTCTTCAACAACACTGTCAACTCACAGGACACTGCCAACCATGCTTTTAGAAGAAGAAGTACTTTTTCACCCACAATACCCCCAGATATAGAGTGCTTCGTAAAAACTTGTGAAAAGGACTTTTATACTCTGTATGCTGCTAAACATGTGAAAAATAGATTTTTTAACTTAGATAAAGTAGAATATGATTCTTTGAATAACTTGAAATCAAACAGAGAGATAGTGATCACCAACGCTGATAAGGGAGGGGGAGTAGTGGTGTTGGACAGATATGAGTATTTAACTAATATAGAGAACACCTTACAACAGAACAAAACATATCAAGAATTGCAACTTGAGGGGGTTAAGAGAATTATTAACAAAGTCAACACTGAGCTATATGACATCTTAATGTGCAGACAGGTGAGCCAAGAGATGTTTGATTTTTTACATATTAATGAACCATTGATACCAACATTGAAAGGTCTGCCCAAGATACATAAACAAATAGAACCATTACCTATGAGACCTATTGTCTCGGGCAGACAATGGGCCACCTATAATATCTCCATATTCATAGAAAAGATGTTAAGGCCATTAGTGGATGACACACAACATATCTTGAAAGACACTCAACATCTGTTGAGAGATCTAGAATCCTATGATGACATAGAAAAGAGGAATGCAAAATTATTACTAGTCACTTTGGATGTTCGTGACCTGTTCACCTGTATTCCGAATGACTACGGAACACAGGCAATAAGAGAATTGCTGGTAAAAAGTAGTAAATATACAAGGAATAGACAAATATTAATATGTCAGTTACTTGATTTGGTATTAGAATGCAATGTATTTATATTTCACAAGAGATACTACCTACAAACATGGGGTGTCGCGATGGGCACCCCATGTGCCAATTCGTACGCAAATTTGGTACTGAAATATTGGGAACAGGAACACATCTTTAACAGTAGATGGATGGCACATATACGGACATATAAAAGATTTGTAGATGATGTGTTTTTGGCCTGGGATGGTACAATTGAAGAACTAAATAGGTTCGTTATATACCTAGAAGGAACCACCACATTTTTAAAATTTACCTATGAACACTCCTACAGGGAAGTTAATTTTTTGGATTTAACTTTATATTATGACATCAATGAGAGATTGTCCCATAGATTATTCAGGAAAGCTTGCTGGAGGAACACTCTTTTAGAATATAACAGCATGCATCCAAGATACATGTTTGCAGGCATAGTGAAAGGACAATTTTCGAGGCTAACTAGGCTCTGTAAGGATACAGAAACACTGTTAATAGAAGCTAATAACATGGAGAAATTATTTATAGAGAGAGGGTACAAAAGGAAGCTAGTGAGAGATATCAAGAACTGTGTTATACCAACAGCTAATGAACACACCACTGTAAGAACAAGTAGCATTAGAGAAAAGGGATACAATGATCGACAATGTTCCAGTGTTTATAAGCAGAAAAATATAGTTAATTTCATTTTAAAATATACAAATGATATACATGAAATTAAGAATATCATTTATAAACATTGGAATATTTTAGGGATTACAGAAGAAACAAGGAAAGTAGTAGGTGATAGACCGAGTTTTGTATTCAGGACATGTGACAATTTAAAAACCATATTTTCATATAACTCTAATGAAATTACTTGTACCCAAAATAGAGTAGTTAACCCAATAGGAACCTTCCCATGCAAGAAATGTAGCATGTGTCAGCATATAAACTCTGAACAAGAGTTTAAACATCCAAGCGGACACTTTCATTTTAAACCTAAAGACAACTACAACTGTGACTCTATGAATTTAGTCTATATGGCCAATTGTGATACATGCTCAGCTTTCTATGTTGGCCTCACCAAGAGGAGATTAAGAGAGCGCATATACAACCATGTATATGACATACGCAAAAGAAATGAATTGAACGCTCTAGCAAAGCACACTATTTTACATCCTGCACATACATTTAAATTCAGGGTTCTACAAACCATTAATTGTAGTCCGAGACTGGGGGACAATGAGAGAGCTTTAGCAAAACTGGAAATGGAATGGATTTTTAGAACTGGAGCACATAGAACACCAGGCATCAATAACTATGTATCAGTGAAACCATTTCTGGAATAAACAGTAGTAACTGACTCAGACAGTAATGGGCAGTTTACTATATATATTTTTTATTGTTCATATTTGTACTTTTTACTTTATTATTCATTTTATATGGTTCTAGGTATAATTTTGTCACATTGCTAGCTTTATAATATTAGCCAGTTCATTTAGGCACCATTCCAACCAGAGGCACCACCTTTTTTGCTTCATCATTTTTATGGTGATGATACAGCATACAGTGAAACATGGTCCCTTATAAATAATTATATGTAGGTCAGCAAGTTTTTCTGTGGCTATTTTAAACCAGTAAACATACAAGACATTGAAAGAAGGGGTAGCCTAATGGTCAAATGAATTGACAATGTTTTGATAAATTTATCATCTGACCAAATAAATAAGAATAAAAACTCAAATAAAAATAAACTAAAGCAATATATGATAGATTTATCTGATAATTCATAGCCCACAGTAGCATAATCTACGAGACTAAATAAATTACTCTCGTTGAGAGGTTTGAGACTGATCAAAGTATTTTCTACGACCAGTACACCACTGTAGGCTTAGTGAATGATGCAGGAGGAGCTTTAGCTATTTACAGTAGAGGTGTCGTCCACTTGAACGCTGTATACGAGATCCAGTTGGAGTCATACAGGTTCTTGAATGTCCGACAATTTACTCTACTAAATTAGGGCATATGTAGACAGATATTTGATATCAAAAGATGAAGTCAAAGCACAGTATGACATTGTGATTATCATTATTTCAAGTTTTCACAAACAGATGTTGATCAGACGCGAGCATTACAATCTTGTGGCTATGTCCACTTAACATCTAGTATTCGATCAACCAAGTTGTTCTTATTGATATATACACTTTTTATTTTCATTTTTATCTTTTTCTTGAATGAATGACAAGAAAAAGGAGCTGTAATGTATTTTAAACCATTAGACACAGGTCATAATATTTTTTAAGCCATATTAATAAGTTATATTTGATATTTTGATATTTACTTATTTATATTTGTGATCTATTTTTATATATATATATGATAGCTTCATACACAATTTATATATCCCTATCAATTAATTCACATGAGATAACATTCATTAATAGAGATGACAATATTTATAGAAGGCATATACATATTTGTGTATTTATATATTTATTTATTTTTTATACATGCAATTAATTGATTAGTTATTTACAATTTTTACATCAGTTATTTACAATTTTTACAACATTTATTTAGTTATATTACTTAGTTATATTTGATGTCTTGGTGTCTACATTTGACATTCATATTTATATATACAGGTATATAACGATGTACAATGACTCAGTAATAGTCCTTGAACAACAATGTCATCATTAGACAAAATGCTCCAGGAGCTATATATTATATTTTGCTATCTATTCAGTGATATCCTGGTCTTGTTTTATCATGTTATATTATATATACACCCTAATTATGAAAACAAGATGAAAATGTTTCGAATGAACAGAAGCATATAAATTTATGAATTTTAATACCCTACAAATGAAATTTGAAGCGAAGTGCTGCTTAGTGTTTATGAATGATTCTAATTTTGAATACCCACCCAATAAAATGGATCATCGTTCATATTCATGTAATGTTTTGTATTTCACTTAATGACAGTTTGGTTTCAGTTATCCCCTGTCACAGTAAATGTTTTAACATAGAAATATTTTTAAAAATGTTC
This sequence comes from Protopterus annectens, assembly GCF_019279795.1. Classification (NCBI taxonomy): domain Eukaryota; kingdom Metazoa; phylum Chordata; order Ceratodontiformes; family Protopteridae; genus Protopterus; species Protopterus annectens. Next base: position 1,436,632,616 of record NC_056725.1, read on the forward strand.
CGAATGCATAGTCGTATATAAATACATGAATTTTAAGATGTTATAAACAAAAAATCAAAGTGACATGCTGTTTTGTTGGCACGAGTGATTTTAGAGCCGGATGGGATATTTGATATGTTTTATTTTACTTTATTTCATTTTTATGTTTATTTGTCTTACTCAGACGGAATGTTTGAGCACATGAACAGAGTGTTTGTGTTCAACAACTGAGATGTATTTAAGCAATGGAACTGGAGAGTTGCTTTATAGCTAGTCACTAACTATAAATGCCGAGCTCGTACTAAATGTTAAATCTACTATGTGTCTGGCTGACATAAAATTAGGAATTTAACATAATATAGATATTGCGAGCCATATATTGTTATATAGTGTTAAGGCTAAATGTGTATTTGACAAATCATAGATGCTACACACATTTTTACAGAGAAGCCTTGCAGTTACTAAACACAAGAAAGTTTACTTTGAACTGGGTGAGGCTTTGATTGCCTAATTGAATGCACTCAATGAATCTGCTAATGATGTGATTAGAGAATACAACCAGAGATATAAAAACCATTGTATTATACTTGCTATTTGATCTGAAGAAGCTTGCAGTCGCAAGTGAAAGCGCTTATCTCGATTTTTACCTTGGAATAAAGAGTTTTTTGTCAGAAGAAGGTTTTCGTGTTTTCGTGGTGTATCCTGAATAGTTAATTTTTGCTGCTAAGTTTATAAGAGCAATATATAAAATTTATCTCTGATTTTGGGCCTTTGTCCCTCCCCATTATGTTTGGTTTTGTCCAGATTTCTTCTGCTTAGAAGATGAAAGGTATGGCTGGGGACTCCAATGGCTGTGATGTTGTTGGCAGTGACATAGTAGCCAATGGTAGTGGTTTGACAGGCCTGGATGGGTGCAGGGGCTCTGGACTTGATGCTGGAGCATATAAATGCCAAATGACTGAAGACAAAAATATTAAATATCATCTATATGGGTGGGGGAGAGAAAAGTACAGATATATTGACCAACTGCAGATACATCATCATCAGGCTGTAACCACTTTACATGAACTATAATGCAAAGGTCATGAAGCAACCACCTTACCTTAATAATGATGTCCCTATATGTGACCCCTACTGCATTTGAACCAGCAGCCTTTATCACATACAGGCAGCTCTACAGCAGCTGCAGAGAGACAAAAGGGCTTCAGGGGAACACACGGTAGTAGGGTGTCACACAATTGCAGATTGAAAGAGACAAAATTAGGCAACTCTGTGGGGATTTGAAATGGCAAACTTTCTCACTTGTATTGGGAAAAACACTTCATTTACAGGCATAGCTACAGCAGCATTGAGATGAAAGGATTCAAGGACACCCATAGTTGTTGAGATTCACACAGCTGGAGAATGAAAGAATTAGAGATTGAATAATGACTCCTCAGGACACCATTAACCACATGTATAGTTAGGAGTGTGATACTTTTCAAGGGAACTCCGCAAATCCTGACAGCTGTATCCTATGTTGTATGTGCCAACTGCTACACAGTGTCACTCAGATTTTGTGTGTTGCCATTCTCAACCAATATACATGGTGCATGATAATAGTTGCAAGATGGAGGTAAAAAACATGGCAGCCTAGCTCTTTTCTATACAATGAGTAGTGTCATTGCTTGATAGTTGTTTATAGGCACTGACAGGTACAGGTCTCTTTGTGACCCATCACACACAGTATGAGCACAAAAGGTGACTGATTTGGAAGCCTTGCATGGGCACGTATGAGGTGTGTTTATCAAATTTTTGACTAGATTACAGGGTAGAACTGGGGTACAAGCATGCACAATCTGAAGGTAATGCTACTCAGTGCTACAAGTCTAAACCTCAAAATGCACTCTCTCGAGGCACTCCTAAAAATGGAGAACATTGATATCTGTGCAGTAACTGAGACCTGGTTCAAGGCTCCAGACAGCACCTATGTAATACCAGGCTACAACTCTTACCACACTTTTCGGCCACCAAACCAGGACCGAAATGCTAAAGGTGGAGGAGTGTCAATATTCACCAAGGATTTTCACACCACCAGGCTAGTTGCCCAACACAATGCATCTGAAATTCTCCAGGTGCAACTAACACTAGGTAAGACTGCAGTCCAAATTGTAGCTTGCTACAGATCCCCGACCATGCCCCAAGATTCTCACTACACCTTTCTAAACATACTGGAAAATATTAAGATCGAACCAAACACCCTAATACTGGGTGATTTTAACTACCCTGCCATTAACTGGGAAAACTACTCGTGTACCAACACCTTTGCCCAACGGTTCTTGGAATTCATAAATTCCAACGCCCTGGATCAACTAATCCATAGTCCCACCAGGGGCTCCAATATCCTAGACCTGGTCATTACCAACATGGGAAATCAATGCTCCACACCTATGGTCACCCCCTTGTTAGTCAGGTCTGACCATAAGCTAATCACCCTTAACATCCACATCCCACCCCCACCCCCCAGTAAGGAAACCTCCATAAAAAACTTCTCCAAAGCCAACTTCATGCTACTCAAGTCAGAAGTGACAAACTTCATGACACCCATGCAGACAGGAACTGAAAGTTCAACTGCTGAATCCTACACTAAGGCACTGTACGAGCACATCCACTCATGCATGAATTGTGCCATCCCAAATAGAACCAAGGTGCTCTCATCCAAAAAAAGGAAGCCAATCTTGTGGTCCCCTGCCATAAACAAACTTTACAACAAAAGGAAGAAACTGTTGCAGAAAAGAGGAAAATCCCAGGATGCAAAAAACTCCCTTACCAGCCTCAGTAAGAAACTGAGATCCCTCATAAAATCCTCCAAAGCTAGTTACGAAAATAAAATTGCCAAAGATTCCAAAGACAACCACAAGGCATTCTATAACTATGTCAAGAATCTAAATGGCAATGCTCAGATCTGCTCTGAGCTAAAACAGAATGGCATTAAATATACTGATCCCAAGGATATTGCCAATATCCTGGCAGATCGATTCAGTGCCAACTTCACTCCCCTCTCACCCCCTAAATGGCCCATCTCAACACCAGAAGATTGCCAAATTCCAGTAATAATGGCCACACAGGTAAAAAACGCACTCTCCAAAGCTACAAATACAGCATCCATGGGACCAGTTGACATCCCGGGCTGTGTACTACATGAACTACAATATGAACTGGCACCTCACCTAAGTGTCATGTTTAATCATAGCCTCACCTCAGGTTTTGTGCCCACTGAGTGGCATAGAGCTACAGTTATCCCACTCCACAAGGGGGGATTCACCTTGGATCCCGGAAACTACCATCCCATCAGTCTGATGAGCCTTATCTGCAAGGCCATGGAGCGTATTATCATGGAACTTATAAACAAAGACATTGGCAACCTTCAAACACTGGACCCCACCCAGTTTGGATTCGTGAAGGGCTGATCTTGTCTCCTGAACCTGATTGACTTCTTTGAATCAGTCTACAGAGCCACAGACAAGGGTAAGGTGGTTCACACAGCCTATCTAGATCTTGCCAAGGCCTTTGACACCATCTCCCACTCTGGAATCATAGATAAACTTACTAAGCTGGGCATTAATCCCTACGTCACCCAATGGGTTGCTAACTGGCTTACTCACACTGTAAAAGTAGCCTATTCCAAATCCAGCTCCAGACAAGTGAGAAGTGGAGTACCTCAGGGTTCAGTCCTGGGACCACTCTTGTTTGGCATCTACTTCTTTGAAGTACAGGCCAACACTAAGGGACTAAGGGCTAACAAAGTTCACAGATGACTGCAAACTGGGAGCCATTATTGAATCCCCAAATGATGTGGATACTCTACAAAAGGGCCTTACAGAAACAGATGCTTGGTGCCAGAGCCATGGGCTCAGCTCAATGCCAAGAAATGTATAGTTATCCCCTTTGGGAAAAAAACATGCACCCATGAATTACCTTATAGGTGGCAGTACACTAAACACTGAAAGTGTGATAAGAGACTTAGGGACACAGGTGGACAGTGGTCACCACAACAGTCAGAAAATCCTTCTACGTGGCACACCTCATCACTAAGGACTTTTCATCAAGAAAAAAGGAGGTCATTGTCCCACTGTACTCATCCCTCATTAGACCCATTATAGAATACAATGCCCCGTTTGGTATGTACCTCTCAAGACATCTGCAACAACTAGAAAGGCAGCAGAAATACCTCACTAAAAGAGTCACAGGTCTAAAGAAAATGCCCTATGCTGACTGCCTTAAAAAACTCTAGCTATACTCTGTCGCATATCGTCTACTCAGAGGCGATCTCTGCTTAACATACAAGGCCATGTTAAACCCAGAGCTGTTGGACATGCTACACTTAAAGAAATCCCAATCCATCAGAGCCACACGCTCCAGAGATCTAAACCTTGTCATCACAATAAACAAAACATGCTGAAGGGATAGGTTACTGACCCAGAGACTCCCCAGACTCTGGAATAGATTGCCCATACATGTCAAGCAGAGTGCCTCTTTAGCCCTCTTCAAAAGGAACCTTGATGATTGGATGGGAGAAAGGAAATTCACCTTGGGGATCATGTCACTTGCCCTGCTAGACAGGGGTCCAGGGAAGTAAATATTGTGGGAAGAAATAGCCAGGGAATTGTTATGGCTAGGCTTGTATAGGCCCTAGGGCTGATAGCCTAGTACCAACCTATGAATATATGAAAGAGATGAAAAGGGAATAGAAATGGAGGGCAGAACAGAAGGAGAACAGAAGGTGAGCAACCAAGGAATGAGCAGGATGGAGGTGGGAATATGGGGACATTTTGTTGGTGGGATGGATGCCCATTTTTCATGCATAAAGAGAAGTTAAGTTGGGAAAAGAAGTATGATATGCAAGAGGAAGGAAAGAGAGCTTGGGTAGGATAGACAAGACTGCCAGGGTGTGTGGCAACACAATGAGAGAGGAAGAACACAAAGGTGAAGAAGACATCAGGCAAATAAAGGGAAGACAATGGTGGGAGGAGGACTGAACAACCAGTGGAGGTGGGCATTGATACAAAAGGGATGTCAGTACAAGATGGAGGATAGGATGGGGTGTCCACAGCTGCAGTGCCAACTGCAAGCCAGTGGGAGAATACTTATCACCCTGAGTACTATCATCATTGGGCCCAGTCTCAGATGGTGGAGACAACACTGAGCTGGAATGTGACTCAGTGAATTGCCAGAAGAGGCTCTCCATCTGGATGCTTTGGGCATCCAACCTCCTGTCAATAATTGCCTCTACAGTGTCTGCTAGCTGCTGATGGTTGACAGATGTGTCACCTCCACTGGAACTGCTACAAGTGGGTGCAACTGTCTCAGCAGCCAGTGTAGGGCTACCTGCAGTGGATACTGCAAGTAGGGCAGGAGGTGTGGAGGTGACTATGGCAGGCTGGGAAACAGATGTGCTGGGTGCTTTTGGTGGTGGTGGTAGAGGCTTTGCTATTCCTGTGGGGGGGGGGGGTCTGACAGGCCTCAATGCTGTGGTATATAGAAGTAAAATAAAGGTATGTAACAGAAAGGATAGCAAAAAAGAAGGAGGGGGAGAAAAAGAACAAATACAGTGAAAGTGTACAGCTGATATGTGTTTGTTGCATGATTACATTACACCTAATATATGTGAATGACCAAAAAAAACATTTCCCAAGTTAACAACACAGGCAGGTGAGAAGGAGATCTGAACCAACAGCCATCAACACCTGAATTCCAAAAAGGCAAAGAATTACTGCAATGAGCTACATGGACAAAGTAAAGAGGTCAGCCTTTGAAGACAGAGTGATGGGATGTCTGAGACAAACATATACAAAGAAAAAACTGCTGCACAGACATATCTGTCAATCATGGTTTATAAACAATGAAACAGGTATACTGACACAGTTGTTCATCCACTCAAAATGTTGCTTGGACATTTTTCCCATGTCTAATGCTGTAGTTAGTATAAAGAGACAAAAACCTCAACCATAGTTATTCTGTGAACACAAATGAGGTGGGGAATTGAACCCAGTGGCATTATCATAATGTGGGAGCACAGCCTTAACAACCCAACTCACTTGTCGAAGAACCTAGCAGGTAGCATGCACAAACACATGCTAATGACATTCAACACTCAACTGCTGCTTTTAACCTATTGCAGTTATCTCAGAACTGGTAGTGATTTAATAACTGTCTATTTTTTGAAAATGAATTCCTACTGCTGTTAATATGACAAACTGGACATATTAACAGCTCCAGTCTTCTGTGTAGCTGCCTATTAACTTCAATATCTTCCGGGACTATAGAGATAAGAAAAACACTGCATAATATCTGTGGATCTCATGCACTAGCAGCTTACATGGGTAGCTCACTTTTGCTTACAGCATATAGGTGGTGCCACCTGTTTACCTTTATCCGTCCATCTGCATAGGAGGTCAGCATTGCAGAACCTCATGTCACTGTAATAGTGATAACACCATTCCCTAGTGCGTGGTATGCTAGTGGGATGTGTGACAGCCTGGGTTAAAGTATTCCAGGCTTTAGTCTTATACTCAGGCCCTTGATAGCTATCCTGCAGGAACCTCTGACTATAATCTAGATAAAAGTCTATCTTTTCAAGTAAGACTGCTTTTCACTTTTGTTGTACTTGTGTATATAGTAAGAGAAGGTTTGTCAGTAAGTGTGTAGGGAAGATATATTAAAAGGGGTGTTGCAAGGGTAAACCACTTCTTGGGCTCAATGACTGTTAAACATTTTGAGTGAAACACATATTAACACATACTTAGAGCACAGTTCAGATCATTTTGTTGGGCTTCGGATACTACTTTCAGTAAAGTGTGTCTGATTATACATTACGCATATTTCAGTTGCAAAGCTATTTCTAACCCTCAGAAAAGCAGTCATATCACCTTGGTTGTTTGCAGAAAGGTAGCAATGGTGGGGAGAAGGGGCAGCTGCACTGGGTGCAGTGGTCGGGATGTGATCAGGAAGTATAGTTCCTGCATTCTTTTCTCTGTACTGGCATTTTTGAATTTTCTTACAAAAAAGCTCTTTAATGTTTTATGTATGTTAAGCTGTGACAAGCCTCTGGTATCAGCTTGCTACAGTTTAAAAAAGTATAAGCCTTTTCATTTATTTATTTATTTTTGTTCATCAATGGAAGAGCTAGGGGATGCGGATCATTCTGTAGTAAGCTGATTGCTACAAAAGTAGCAGTTGGTTTGCTACAGTAAAGTTATTTTTTTTCTCTCTTCACTTGAAGAGCTGAAGGGGTGGGGCACTATATTGGGGACTATATCGGGGACCAGCACTGGGAATTAGATGAGTCAGCTAAGGCCCTGGTTACTTGCAATGGTATGAATTCTGTTTTGTGTGGAATATTTGCTCAGAAAACTTATGTGCCTGACATTAGAGGGGGCTACACATAAATAACTCTCAAGCATGCATACATGCTATATGGTCAAAGGGGGGGGGGTGCATGGATTTGGCAAGGACATGCAGGAGCAAGGCTGGTAATTGCATAGTTTTTTTATACCTATTGAGCAATGCTTAAAAAAAACAAGGAAAGCAGAAACACACTCTGGACTCTGGGACTTCTGCCTATAAAGTCAAAGTTCTGTGATGCAGAGGATCAGGTGCTACTCCAGGGCCTCTGTCTCCATGGATGATGGCTCATTGGCCTGCATGCTGTTGACCATGTCTAGGAGGATGTTATGGTAAATGTCATTGGGGATGGTGACTGCAACTGCTGTTATGATATGGTACGCAGGATGGTCAATGACATCATGTGTGCTGCCAAACAAAGGTAGGTTAATGGATGGGTGGTTATTGAGTTTAAATGTACTATGTCCCATGGAGGCAAAGGAGTCCCTAGCCTCTCTCAGAGGTGCTGGCACCTCAACAGAGTTTCATAATGTAGTGTTGCATGTTGAGGTAGAGGTGAACCAGCCATAGAGACAATTGACTGGAGATGCCCCAGACCTACTTCTGTGTAAGAATACCTATAATTCCTCTGCACGTCTTAGTCACTGTCCAAATTATTAAAGCTGTCTGATTTAAGGTATACAAGTAGATCTAGGGTTCTCCCTCCACAGCCATCTGTACAAGATGTGCAATTAAATTATTTATTGATATGATGTTAATATTTGTAAAGCTCAGTTGAATCTGTGTTTCTGATGTTGAGTTATACTTACACAGAATATTTTGTACTTTGGTGTATTCACTGGTGATTCTTTATCCAGCATCAGCACTATGGAACTACCACAACCTGATGTTGGAGGAGCTGCAGACTCTGATAATGATGGCAGGGATAAACTGGTACTGTCAGGGTGTATAGACTGTGTTTTGGACACAGGGAATGTGACCAATGTATTCTCAGCACAGATTATGAACATAGTCTCTATGCCTGCAGATACCCAGGCAACCCACACCTCACAGGCAAGACAGGTTACTGGAGACACACAATCAGGGATGTTTTCTGGCCCATAGTAGACAGGTGTCAGAATATGCCTCTCGTACCCATGGGCAGAAAGGTCCACACAAGATGTTAGATAATGGTGCTCACTGGAGACATGGTTACAGCCCTCCCCCCAAGGCTGGTTTGACAGTGGCTGCAGGACAGCATATATGCAGGACCATTGTGGTAACACAGGCTAGTACCTAGAGCTGGATCCAGCACTAGGCAACATAGGCAGTTGCCTAAGGCCCTCTGCCAGGGAGGCTGCCACTACATTTAATTAAACCATTTTTAAAAAAATAATTAATTTTTTAAAGACGCAGCGCATCCATGCCATTTCTTCTTTAAGGACTCACTCTGCGTCTGTGAGCGCATCTTTAGGATGATGCATTCACAGCAATGCAGATATAAACAGTGGCACCTTCTGCTTGAACCTGAGCCATGGATGGGATGCTACCATGGAACTGATAACCGCTGCTGTGAGAAAGATCAGGCATTATTTCCTTTGTGTGAGTGTGTGTTGTATAAAATGCCCTAGTTAGGGATGACAGGTTAGTAATTAACTTATTCAGGTTCAGACCCTGTACCTTGGTTATAGAAGAAAATAACCTGAATCCTCTGCACCAACTGCCACACTACATCAGAAGTGCATTTTCAAAGAATTGTGAGATTCAGTGCATTTTCAATGACATATGAGCTTCAGTGCATTTTCAAGGAATTGAGCTGCAAGGGAAGAGAAGTTTACTTTTGCTTATACTAAGTCTGTTTTCAATGTGCAACTGTTTTGTTTAGCAAATGCCCATCAGTGTTGGTGCTATCAAATTTAAAAGCATTGTTAGTAGCACAATAGGTCGCACACTGGCCTTTGGTGCAAAAGGCTGTGGATTCTACTCCCACACCATGCAGGTAGATTGCTGATACTGTTGTGCACTTTAAGGGGGGATGGAGTTGCTGTACTCCCAAAGTCATTCTCCTTTGGATGAGATGCCTAGTAGCTATGAACCTGTTGTTGGTTTGCCAGCCATGCTCTATTGCAAGACTAGCAGATTACTAATTTTGTTAATGTAACATACGCAATTTATTCTTCAAGGACAGCAGGCACTGAATTTGTAGATGAAACACTGAAATGTAAAGTTTCTTGCAAACAGGAACTTCATTAGTTACAGGTCTCATTAATGTGGGATTATTCTGACACATTTTACTTCTGTAGGGATTGTGTATATTAACTGATATTGGATTTTTATGACTTTTGGTTTCGATATGTCGAACGCAAATTATTTTGATGTTTGACATATTGATAGTGAACCATTTAATGCAATCAAAAAGGTTAATCTAAGAACATACATGTATGCATGGCCCTAAAAATGTGTGTATGGAGCCTGTGGTTTGAAAACAGCCTAAGGGTAAAATTAATCCACCACTGTTCAGATACATTTTCTTTGAATGTGGGTTTTGATGCATTTTTTTATTATTATTTATTATTTTTTGAATTTTTAAAAATTAATCAATTGCAATAAAGAAACATAACAAATTTCACACAAAGTAATGTAGTTTTAATGAATATGAGTTTCAAGAGCAGAGAAATTTACTCTTGTTCATGCTAAGTCTGTTGTCAGTGTGAGACTGTTTTATTTTGTTTAGCAAATGGCTATCAGTTTTTGTGCTATAAAATTTGAAATTAAAAAGTTTGAAATTAAATCCAAATATCTATAATCATTGTAGAAGTAAAGAAGAAAATACTATGTACACTGACAGGTTTGAACAGTGAACAGTGTTTAGGATAACTGTGGAGAAATAGCCAAGTAATGGGACACTGGCATGGCTGTGTGTGTGTGTGTGTGTGTGTGTGTGTGTGTGTGTGTGTGTGTGTGTGTGTGTGTGTGTGTGTGTGTGTGTGTGTGTGTGTGTGTGTGTGTGTGTGTGTGTGTGTGTGTGTGTGTGTGTGTGTGTGTGTGTGTGTGTGTGTGTGTGTGTGTGTGTGTGTGTGTGTGTGTGTGTGTGTGTGTGTGTGTGTGTGTGTGTGTGTGTGTGTGTGTGTGTGTGTGTGTGTGTGTGTGTGTGTGTGTGTGTGTGTGTGTTTGTGTCTGTGTGGGGGGGGGATTCATTACCCTGCCTACGGCCCCATTTGACTAAGATATGGCTCTGCCAATACCACCATAGTTATGGCAGAGTTAGTGGGGGTGATGCATAGAAACATGAACAGGACCTGTTGGCAAGGCAGATATCTTTCTCAGAGAATACCTGTTTTATAGAAATGGCTCCCCTTAAAGATAAAACAAAGTAGCTCCATGATCCTTTTAAATCATAATCTGGCTAACTGGATGGACAATCTTAAGAACACCCTTGGTCTCACCCCCCTTAACTAAGTTGGGGTCTAGTATTAATTATTGTCTAGTTAAATTGATGGGATCATTGGCTAGGTTGCAAATGGTCCATTGGATCAACAGCATAGTATGAACCTATGAAGCCTTTATGAAAAAGGAAGAAATATACACAGAGTATTATAGGTATTATATACTAAACTGAAGAGGAGGATTGAGAAATGTAATGCTTGTGTAAACCACTGAACAATCACACTTTACATTCTGATCAATGAAAGTGGAGAGCAGGTTACCTCTAGGCTGTCAACATTTTGTATTATTTATGTGGGCATAACCAGCCAGAATCATGAGCTGAGGTTCATAGCAGATCTCATTTATGTCTCACAAACTACAGTTTGCAGAAATCTGTACACCAGTGACTCCCAGGGATGTAAGTCATTTTCGTGGTATCATATGTGGGCATTATTGCCATCTTTAGCCTCTTTCTAATACCTCCTATATGAATATATATGAAGAAAAACTTGGCTGTAAGGAATCTAGAGAGATAATGTTTATCAGTTCTTTGTACGTGTGATGGTAGTTATTGCCTGGTTTAAGCAGCATTATTGAAAAAAAAAGCACATGCGTTTATCTTGATGAGATTCGCATATTTATATTTTCCACCAATACATACTGACATGTTCTTAAAGAAGAACACTAAGCAAATTTTCATGTACTCCTTTGTTTCATTTACGGTTTTGCTTTCATTATCTTAAAGTCACATTACTCTCCATTATGGTATACAGCTTTCCACTTGATGGATGGTACATTTGTTTGCATGCAGAGATGCTCCTATGGTTAAATGAAATGAGTATTTTTGAAGGGAAGCTTGCTCATCTGTAGTGTCCTAAAAGAAGCTTTACACCCTACTCTTTCTTTAACTAATCCAATTTTAGGTCACTGTAAACCAGAGAAACACACTAAAAATAAATAAATAAATTCATATGGGGTACTCTTTCTCTAGGATGTTATTATCTCATCATGCCATACATATCAAACAAAAGTATGCGATCCTTTGAACATCACTTCTGGTAGTGAGCAAACACACGCGCACACACATATTGCCAGCCCAAGGACCACGGCTAAGCTTCCTTGTTGTCCACCATCTCTTTGCCAGTAGGGAATCCCTACAGCTGAATTTTGTATCATGCAGCTCTGCTGATCTTGGTCACCTCATCTATTTTCTGTTTTTCTTTCTCTCATATCCTGTTCATTTGTTAGACTACATCAAAACTCTTGGGACAGGTGCTGATGCAACCACTCAACAGCCAATAGAGGTTATTCCATTTTCTGGAGGAGGGAGAAGACAGCCGTTCCTTATCCCCTTCTCACAAGACAGAGAAGGGAATTTTCATTAAATTCTGGCATTGGTACCCATTCTGTTATGAAAAGACTCCTGCAGTCTGATACATCCCTACTTTGCAGGATGCTTAGTTGGTCAATTTTGCAACCTATTATTGAAGGTACTCACAGTACTTCCATGCAGTTTGCTCTGTTTGGGCATCACTTTCAGGTTTTTTTCAGAGGCTAAAGCCTAGACATTGGTCACTACAGCTGAAGACTGGTTGGAACAGAAGCAGTGTGTGCTCTTTTGCCCTTTGAGAAGGCCAGGTTCTGGTATTTACACTTCCACAAGGGGACACCTTCACTCCTTTCTCATGGTCTCAGAGGGCTGCTAAATTTTCATGGTCACTATTCCTGGTTCCTGATTACTTTGTTGTCTTTTAGGTACAGAACTATGTTTTGTCTTGCAAATTGCCTCTGCCCTTTGAGCTTTGTGAAGGATCGGGATTTCCTGGTTTGGCAACTTATGAATGGGTGCTCTTTGGAGACAAATTTTAGGGTTTCAGATTTAAGCCCTTGTCACTGTCTGAATGGAGATTGCATTTTCTGCAACCTAGTTTTCTACCATCTCCTAAAACCATGCCGGTTAACTGGCTAACTAAACTGCCAACATATATACACATACACTATATTTACCTTTGCCCTTGTGATGTAGGGCACTGATGAAAAGGCAGAATAGACTCATCCACTTACCTGGTTAAAAAAAGGATACAATTTAAATGAAAAAGAAAGTTAAGGCCTAGCTATTTTTGCTGTCAGGGAGCAAGAAGAATGCATTCCTACTCTTCATGTAGTCATGAAATGCTAGGAGGCAGGAATGTTGTTTTGGACCATGACGATCTGTAGTGGCATAACAACCACATGTTTTGCATATTTTCATGCTGTTAGTACCTTGTTTTAGGGTCCTGAATTGGTGGGTTATCCTAACTTGAACCTTGTGTTTATCATCTCTTTTCTTGACCTTTCTTATTGCTGTTGACAAATTATTTTTCTTTTGGGCATAATTCCCATAGGTTGTATTTTGGTATTTGATCAGTGGTCCTTTTTCCAGCCATGCCTGCCATTGACCAATTAGAACTAAGGGCAGGGCTCCTTTCCTTTCTCTGCATGCTTTCTATTTATTTGAGGTTCTCTCGTTTCAGTTCATCTGAACTGTAATGTGGTATATATCAAGAAATGGGACCATGAGACACCTAACCAGTGCAAGAAGTATTTCCTCATCAGGCACATATCCATGGTTGCTGGCTTCACTCTCTCAGCATTTTACATTCCTGTATATAGCAACAAGCTGGTGGTCAGTCTGAGACAGACTATCAGTCATTTCCTGGAGATGTGCACTGTATTTAGTGGAAAAATAATCATTCATCTTCTTGCTGCAGTTCACAGAGAAGGAGGTTGAGATGGGCAGGTTCTCTCTCTGTTGCCTGATGTGTTTCTGCATATTCTCTTTTTTTCTTCCTGAGTCTGTGTGTCACAGCTTAGAATGCTAAACTTATTCTCAGTGCCTGTCAGAACTGAGTAGGGAGTTGATTTCTTCTTCATTTGACAGGATATAAAAAGGAAACTCCCCAACTCTTGCTAGGGGATTCCCCCTTATTTGGGTGACAATCCCTACCACCTAGGGGTCTGGCCTATGGCTTATTTCTCCTGTTCATGGCTAACAGAAATCTCTGTGCAGGTATCCATTTGTACACAGGCTTTATCCTGGATGGAGCATTATTTGGTGCCATCCCAGGCAGTCAATTACATATGTTCGTGATATTTCAGATACCTGTAGGTTTAGACTTAGTTTTTCAGCAATGATCCTTTGGAAGTCTTCTGCCCATTTCCTGTCATGGATGTGAGGACTCAAGCCCAGTTCTGTCTGATGAATCATTTTCTTTTGGAAGTCATATTTTTTCCACCTTTGAAAGAACCCTTTTCCTTCAGTGGACTTGAACTTCATATTCATGTGTCTTTCCTGCTTTTTCTTTATTTCTGTATTTTATTTTGGTTTTGGTAACATGAAAAACAAACTGGTAATGAAAAAATATTTCCACCACAGGAGGGTTAAGAACTATCCAGATAAAAAATAATAGTAGATATTTTATAAATGAATGTATATTGAGATACGGCTACATATACATTCTGCATACCTAACTTATATGAAACCCAAGTAACTGAATGTCACGTTTATATGAACTGTGGTTATGTCACCCAGTACAATTCAATGTTTTCAAATGTAACACACTTTTTGTACATGCCCAATAATGAATGAAAGACTTTTGTAAGTTTGACAGTGTTTGTCCTAGTACGTGAGCAAGTAAAACATCTTATGAATGCCTGCAATCACTAATTTACATATAACTATCTCTTAGTTTAAAATAGCAGGTGACTTGGCTGCTGACAAATATTTAGCAATTGCAATATGAACCTCATATTTCAGGCTGGCAGTGTCTATTCGAATATGATTAGTATAGAAATTAAATAATCTGAAATGTAAAGGACATCTCTGCTTAATAACATTTTTTATTAAAACATTTTGCTCACTTCCCACTCATTCAAATAGCTGAAACATTATTGTTCCACACATTTAAAAAGCCCATTCACAATTAATTACAGAAATCCATAGTATCACCACATCCCTTCCAAACAAACTTAGAAAATTGATAAAATAACAGGTTTTGCATTAGCATGAATTTTCTGAAGGGAATGAAGTCTGAAACTCAGATGTATGTCATTATTTTCTGACTTCAACTCTCAAGGATTTGCCAGTGATTTTCCAAAAAAACAATTTTATGAGAAACAGACCAAAAATATGAGGCAAAAATCTGGACATTCTGTGAAAATCTGTACAGTTGAGAGGTATGCTTTAAATATTTGAAGGGATAGAGTATCATCCAAGAATATCTTAGTATTTAATAGTTGTTTGGTTCTTTTCCAATGAAGTGAGTATCTTGTGGTAGGTATTGTCTAGTTAGACATCTTCCATGTTAGCCCCCCCTATAGAAATTAGCCCCAGGAGTTATGGTGGGGTCATATTTTCTGGTTCCTTGCTGTTGAGTATTATTAAGGGATTGCAGGGTTGCTTTCCAGACACAGTTGGATTGCTGTAAAATATGTCACTTGTTTATCCCACAGAAGTATTATGCTGTATATTTGTTGTGGGGATTGTCTCTTATAAATAATTGTTGCTTATGACCCTCCTTTTCTTCTTACTATGCTTAAGCTGATTAAATAAGTCTGATTTGATGCTATTCTATGAGTTGTTGATTATAATCATCATTTCTGGTATATATTAGGGAAAATTATGCATATTAAGAAATGTTTATCAATGGCTAATCATACAGTGCTGCGGTCGCCTTCTCAGTGAACTTTTAAATTATCAAGCTGTTGAAAACTGAAATAAACTTTATATTTTTTAATCTGGTTTACAAGAATATGGATACACGGGGCTGGTGTTATAGGTTTTTAGATCACCTACAAATATATGGGGAATATGGTGATTGGACCTCAGGTGTTAGGAAAAAAAAAAAAATAATAATTGTATTTATTACTGCTTGGTGTAACTCATTGTAAGCCTTTTAGTTTAAGCATCTGGGCTTCAGACCAGTTTTACATTAGGAAGGTTTGTGGTCTGCACTGTAGTGGCAGAACAGGTAGCTTACATCCTTCTAAGTTGGGAACTGCTGATTGAGGGCTCAGTGTCTGTTATTCTAAAAGTGTATTAATTCTGGTTTAAGCACTTGGGCTTGAGGCCAGTTATTTTACATTAAGAGGGTTTGTGTTCTGCACTCTTGTGGGAGGAGAGGCTGGACTCTGTCCTTCTGAGCTGGGAATTTCTGGTTAAAGCTTATAGTGCCTGCATATTTGAACTGCTTCTTACTGAAATTGGTACACCTCGTTTGCTGTAGCATAGACTAGATCCAGGCCTGCTGAATCTAGCTTTGTTTGTATAACTTGAGCACTAATCCAGGCATTCTTTAAAGTATTCAGTTGTATTTATTACTGCTGGTACTAACTTGATTAAAGTGTAGCTATCATTTCTAAGTCTTTTGGATTAAGCACTTGGGCTTCAGACCAGTTGTTTTACATTAGGAAGGTTTGTGGCCTGCACTGTGGTGACAGGACAGGTAGCTTACATCCTTCTAAGTTGGGAACTGCTGATTGAGAGCTCAGTGTCTGTTATTCTAAAAGTGTATTAGTTCTGGTTTAAGCACTTGGGCATCAGGCCAGTTATTTTACGTTAAGAAGGATTGCGGTCTGCACTCTTGTGGGAGGAGAGGCTGGACTCTGCCCTTCTGAGCAGGGAATTTCTGGTTAGAGGCTTATAGTGCCTGCATATTCTAACTGTTTCTTACTGAAATTGGTACACCTTGTTTGCTGTAGCATAGACTAGATCCAGGCCTGCTGAATCTAGCTTTATTTGTATGCTTGTTGTTTGTTTATTTCCCTGAAATGCTAATTCCGCCTAAAACGCGGCCTTTTAGCACTTCCGTGGATCCCTAGTGATATCTGCATTGCTTACTGTACTTATTTCCTTGTTTCACTTGAAAGAAAGTTACTGTTTGTCGTTTTTGCATTTAAGTTACCTGTAGCACATTGCATTTAAGTTACCTGGCACTTGCTCACTAAAGCAATTATATAAGTCAGCTCTAAAAAATTAAAAGCACTACACCCTCACAAACTCCCCTTGAGTACCTTGTTCCCCATTGGCCCTTTTTTCAATTATAAAGGAATTCCCAATACTATTCTAGCATGTCCAAAGGTCAGTTGTCAATCTCCTCTCCGGTCCAGCTGGTGAATCTGGGAATGTTGAGGCAATGTTACAACTGCCTCATGTACACAGACAACCCTCTCCTCCTCCCAACAAATTCCAACACATGTGAGAGATGCAACCATATAGCCAAACTGGAGGCTAAGCTCTCTCAACTCAGTACTGGCGTAACCAGTCAGGAGGAGAAGGAAACCACACTCACTACAATTCCAGTCTCACATAGACCTACCACGACAACAAACCAAACACATAAACACACACAAACATACTCGGAGGCTCTAAATAAAAATCTGCCTAAACAGCAGAGACCTCCAAAGCAGACACCCAAGCAACCGCTACCCCAAAAAAAACACGTGCAACACATAGCTCACAAAGCCAGTGTGCCGAACAGTCACAGCCCTTAAGGCTAAACAACACACCTGATACACTTGTAATAGGTGACTCTATCATCAGGTACACTGACGTCCCGCTCACCAGGCTGAACAAGGAGAAGGTCACGATGAGCTGCCTGTCGGGCGCTAGGATCCGCCACATAACACAAGCACTTAGGTCACTCCAAGGCAAGTACAAATATGACTCAGTCATTGTCCATGCTGGTGTGAATGACCTGAGACGTACCTCCCTGGACTACATGAAAAGAGACATAGAGGAGCTCTCTGAGCATGTAGCCCAGGCTGGTATGACCCTGACCTTGAGTAGCATCTTACCCTCACCAAGAATGATGCCACAATATGAAGACAAGATGATCAATTTCAACAATTGGCTTAAGTGTTGGTGTCATTCAAAGGGGATCCAATGCCTGTCAGCCTGGGATGACATGCTCGACAAGCCACGATGCTTCGCTAGGGACGGCTTGCACCTGTCACCCTTGGGCTTTCAGATATTGGCAAAGGCTCTTGCTAACCCCATAGTGCCTTTTTTAGGCAAGGCTCAAAAGACAAACCCACCTCCATAGGTATCACAAGGGATAAGAAACTAAGAGTAATGCTACTCAACGCCAGAAGTCTAAACCTCAAGATGCACGCACTCGAAACTCTCCTTAGCATGGAGAACATCGATATCTGTGCAGTAACAAAAACCTGTTTCAAGGTTCCCGAGAGCACCCCAGCACTACCAGGTTATACCTCATACCATGCTTTTCGGACCCAAAACTTGGACCGAACCACAAAAGGAGGGGGAGTATAAATATTTGTCAAAGATACCCACACCTCCAGGTTGGTGGCACAGCACGAAGCATCAGAGACTATCCATGTGCAACTAACTGTGGGTAAAACTGCCTTCCAGTTTATAGCCTGCTACAGACCACCCTCCCAAACACAGGAACCCCACTCGGCCTTCCTGAGAATACTGGAAAATATGAAGGTCTCTCCAAACACCATTATATTGGGTGACTTCAACTACCCAAACATAGACTGGGAGCATTACTCTAGCTCCAACACCCTAGCCCAAAGGTTCCTAGAATTTATAAACTCAAATGCTATGGAACAACTTGTTACCACTCCCACAAGAGGGGAAAACATACTGGACCTGATCATCACCAACATGGGGACACTATGCTCCAGACCAGAAGTTTATCCCTCATTGGTAAGATCAGACCATAAACTAATCTCACTGGATATTCACATCCCAACTCCACCCCCTGCCCAGAAAACCACAGTGAAAAACTTCTCTAAAGCAAATTTCACACGCCTCAAATCTGAGGCGAAATCCTTCAAAGCCTCCGGGCCTGTGGAAAATATGGCCCAGACCGCAGAATCCTTTATAAAAGCATTCTATGAACACCTTCAGGAATGCATGGATCATGCAATCCCAAATAAAACCAAGACCCAATCCTCCAAAGGCAGAGGTCCTGTCTGGTAGACCCCAGCCATAAACAAACTATACAATAGAAGGAGGAAGCTACTACATGATAGAGCAAAATCCCAAAAAGGGAAGGCATCTCTGATCAGTATTAGCAAAAAACTATGGGCACTCATAAAATCATCTAAGGCCAGCTTCGAGAGAAAAATTGCACAGGACACTAAGGATAATAACAAGGCTTTCTTTAGTTATGTTAGGAACCTGGGTGGAAATTCCCAGATATGCTCAGAATTAGTCCAAAAATGACAAAAAATACACTGAACCCACAGACATTGCCAACATCCTAGCTGACAGGTTCAGCACAACTTCTCCCCCCCCTCCCCACCAAAAGGGCAAATATCTATCCCAACAGAGTGCTGCCCCCCTGACATCTCAGATGCTCAGGTAAGAGCCACCCTCTCCAAAGCAAAAAACACAGCATCAATGGGACCAGACGGTGTCCCGGGCTGTGTCCTACATGAACTCCAAGAAGAGCTAAACCCAAACCTAAAACTACTGTTCAGTCTCAGCCTTACTACAGGATATGTACCCAAAGAGTGGCGTACAGCAACAGTGGTCCCTCTCCACAAAGGTGGTGCCTCAACAGATCCTGGAAACTATCGCCCCATAAGTCTGACTAGCTTGGTCTGCAAAGCTATGGAAAGGATCATCATGGACCTCATAAATAAAGATATTGGGGACCTACAGACACTGGATCCTACCCAGTTTGGCTTTGTTAAGGGCAGATCCTGCCTCTTAAACCTGGTTGATTTCTTTGAAACAGTCACCAAGGCCATTGATGAGGGGAAGGTGGTCCACACAGCCTACCTGGACCTCGCAAAAGCCTTCGATACAATACCCCACTCGGGCATTATAGATAAGCTCACCAGCTTAAATATAAACCCCTATGTCACTAGATGGGTTGCAAACTGGCTCAAGGACAGAACCCACATGGTTAGAATTGTTGGAGCCATGTCAGACTCCAAACCAGTTACAAGTGGCATCCCACAAGGCTCAGTCCTGGGACCTCTCTTGTTCGGTATATATTTCTCGGTACAGGCCAACATGGAAGGACTGTGGCTGACCAAGTTCGAAGATGACTGCAAACTGGGCGCCATAATCAACTCTCCAGCCGACACAAGCATCCTCCAAAAGAGCCTCATAGAAACAGACAACTGGTGCCAGAGCCATGGCCTCAAGCTAAACGCCAAAAAGTGTATAGTCATCGCCTTTGGCAAAAACAAAGTGCCCACAAATTACCACATAGGTGGTAATCCATTAAGTACAGAAGAAGTCATTAGGGACCTGGGGACCCAAGTTGATAGCAATCTCTCATTTGACAACCACGTGGCCAAAGTGGTTAGAAAAACATTTTATATAGCCCACCTAATCATGAAGGGTTTCACATCTAGATCAGTGGAGGTCATCGTACCTCTTTACTTATCCCTCATCAGGCCCATAATTGAGTACAATGCCCCTTTTGGGATGTACCTTACCAGACACCTGCAGCAAATGGAAAGACCCCAAAAGTACCTCACCAAGAGGATCAAAGGGCTCAAACAGATGCCATATGCTGCCCGGTTAAAGAAACTCCAGCTCTACTCAGTGGCATACCGCCTGCTCAGAGGTGATCTGTGCCTGACGTATAAAGCCATGTCCAACCCAGAATTAATGGACGTGCTGCACCTCAGAAAATCCAAATCCCATCGAGCTATGCGCTCGAGAGACTTTATCCTCAGCACTGAAATAAATAGGACATGCTGGACGGACAGATTCATAACCCAGAGGCTCCCTTCACTCTGGAATAAAATCCCAGTCCAGGTTAGGCAGAGTCCTACATTGACTCTCTTCAAGAGGAATCTTGATGAGTAGATGGGAGATCATAGGTTTACCCCGGCTATCACTTCTGTGTCACTGTTAGACAGAGGCACAGTATACTAACCTCAAAAAAAGGCATAGCAAAATTAATTTAAAATGGGTGGCGAAAGCCAAACACACTCTGGCTAGGCTTATAAATGCCCTAGGGCAGATAGCCTAGTATGGACCTATGAACCTATGAACCTATATTCCCATATCTAACGGTACAAGGTTTGATTCCTTATACCTCAATTTCCCTAATGTGTGACCCTGAGCAAATCATTTAGCCCAGAAGTGCTCCTGAGTAGTCCCTGAAAAGGGACATATGTCCAGTGGACTTACCTGGTTAAAATGTATAAAACGACAAGAAAATGCAAATATTAAAAGACTTAAGGGTGACATTTTGTTTGTAGATTTTATTGGTTAAGGATTTGTGTCTTTACATGTTACTATATATCCTTGTTATCCTGAGTGGTATTCGTGATGGGATGCTTTTAAACAGAAATGTAAATTGTACACTAAAGAAGAGGAACAGATTTACAGATGGTCTACATTTTAATATGTAGGATGCTTTGTGTTTCTCATTTAGGTGTGTGGATACAGGTTTTTAAGCTTGTAGGGGGGCTGAGTAGTCTTTCTGCATGGCTAACATGCAAAAGGCGATAACTTAATTAAGACAATAGATTTATGGGGGTGCAAGGAAGGAAGGATTTAATGTCTCAATTTTTTTCTTAAGTTTGTTAAATGGAAGGAATTGCCTACAGATGAACTGTGGAATCAGAAGGGCTATTTGTCCACATGACAACAGGATATTATGGCTTTTGTTTCTATGTATATCTTGCAGATGCATACCGCAGCTCCCATTACTTTTATTGGTGCTTAAGAGGGGTACATTCTTTGGATGTACTTTAGAGGAACTGAATGCAGTTTTAGGTACACTTGGAGACTGGCATAATGGTTAGGGTGTTTACCACACAGACACAAGGTACAGGCTGTGATTCTCATCATTGAAGGGGAATTGGCTAAGCTTAAAATGGCCTGCAAGGGCAGCTAACCTAGTACTTACCTATGGTATACTTCTAGTGGTCTAAGGCTTGATGACTAGGATTACTCTTTTTATAATTCTATGTCAGAGAAACTTTTATAACATTCAAGTATTCATAGGATTTTTAGGGCAACTAAGTCTTATGACCATTTACACCTTACCATTCCACACTTAGGTTCTATTTGTAAGATGATAGTGTATCACACTGCTTAATCCACAGGGGCAGTTTGTTTACAGCACTTGAATCATCAGCTCAGAGTAGGCAGAAGCACCTTACATTGAAAAAAATGGGTTAAGATATACGATTATCTTCTGAGCGGGCTTTGTAATACTTAGGCAAGAACTAGTAGAAATCTAACAATGTGAACAAAGATTTATACTGCCTCAAACCTCTCTTGAGAAAGTGTCTTTGTTTGCAAAATGCACTGACTGCCAAGAGAGTACCTTTCCTTGTTTGCCCAGTCCTGTGTCTCATATAACATTTTGGTTGGATTTTAACTCCCTTCCATTGGAGATCTATTTGTTCCTCAGACTTTGGAACAGCAAGAGACAAGATAGCTCCTTTATACTCAAATGCAAAATATTCATTAGATACCCATGATCTTTGAATTCTGCCCTGCTATGCTGACATAATATGCTTAAAACATTAAAAAACTGAAGTCTTCCTCATTTCCCTCTGCTGGACAGAGGGGCAGGGAACTAATGGCTCTGCTGGTCAGAGGCACAGGGAACTAATCTCAGGGGGTGGTGAAAGCCAACACACTCTGGCTAGGCTTATAAATGCCCTTGGGCAGATAGCCTAGTACTTACCTATGAACCTATGAACCTATGTTAGTGTACTACTTTTTAAGCCATATACTATAAATGTGGAGTCTTAACTTAGGAAATTTACTTTCTCAAATGCTTTACCTTGACCCCCTAGTTTGACTCAGTGTTAGTCTTCTTTAATATTGTGGTTACATCAAGTGGTTTCAGACTAACTTACAACAAGGTGACTTAATCCTATCTCATAGCTCTTGATTCACCATTTCAGTTCCTGGATGGGTGTCTCATCCATGTGTCTGGATGAGTTTTTACTAGGTGGTCTGGATTCTTCCCACATCCCAAAGACATGGTGTTAGATGAAATGGTGGTCTTTTAAACTGCACATAGGTCTGCTTGCAGTGGATGAGTATATACATGTATTTTACAATGGACTGAAATCCCTTCCAGGACTAATTCTCTGCTTTTTACCCACTACCTGTCAAGATTGCCTCTGGCTCCCATGACCCTGAAGAGAATATACCAAGTATTACAGTGTGATTGAAAGCGTAAGTGATTGAATTATACCTTGTTTGTTAATAAATCTTCAAAAGCTGCTGCTCCCTATACAAGTAATATATATTTATTTGTATGCTTTAAGCTACCAGAATGCATTTGTTATTTAACATGTAGTTATTGCAGCTATGTCAAATTAGAAATAAAATATACTGTTTATTAAAAAACATATAGTGGGAAGATGGATACATTTACTTGACTGCTGACAGAGTGGTTAGTAGAAACACTAGGAAAAATATCAATGCATGGTTTATCCTGCATAGGTTCATAGGTTCATAGGTTTATACTAGGCTATCTGCCCTAAGGCATTTATAAGCCTAGCCCAAATTTTTGTGGCTTACGCCACCCCTTATATGAAAAAATACTGTGCCCATTAGTTTGTTGTGCCTCTGTCCAGCAGTGACACAGAGATGATTCCCGGGATAAACCTATGATCTCCCATCCACAGGTCAAGATTTCTCTTGAACAGAGCCAGCGAGGTGCTCTGCCTCACATGGATCTGGATTTTATTCCACAGCATAGGGAGTCTCTGAGTGATAAATCTATCCCTCCAGCACATCCTATTTATATCCGTGCTAAGGTTTAAGTCGCTTGCTCTAGTGGTTTTGGTGGATTTGGATTTTTTGAGGTGGAGCATGTCCATTAATTCCGGGTTGGACATGGCCTTGTATGTCAGGCACATGTCACCTCTGAGCAGACGGTATGCAACTGAATAGAGCTGGAGTTTCTTCAATCTGGCAGCATATGACAGATTTTGGAGTCCCTTTATCCTTTTGGTGAGGAACTTTTGGGGTCTCTCCAATTGCTGCAGATGTCGGGTGAGATACATCCCGAATGGGGCATTGTACTCGATCATTGGTCTGATAAGTGAAGAGTACAGGGGAACAATGACCTCACTAGATCTGGATGTGAATCCCTTCATGATCAGGTGGGCAATGTAGAAGGTCTTTCTAACCACTTTAGCAATGTGAGTGTCAAAAGAAAGGCCACTGTCAACCTGGGTCCCCAGGTCCCTGATAACCTCTTCTGTGCTTAGTGGATTGCCACCTATATGGTAGCTTGGGGTTACCTTGTTTTTCCCAAAGGGTATGACTATACATTTTTTGGCGTTTAACTTCAGGCCATGGCTCTGGCACCAGCTATCTGTTTCTGTGAGTCCCTTCTGAAGGATATCCATGTCCGATGCACTTTCCACTATGGTGCCCAGTTTGCAGTTGTCTGCAAACTTTGTCAGCCAAAGTCCTCCCATGTTGGCCTGTACTTCAGAGAAGTAGATGCCGAACAATAGGGGGCCAAGGACCGAGCCCTGTGGGACACCACTTCTGACCGGCTTGGAGTCTGACATAATGCCAGCAACTCTAACCCTGTGGGTTCTGTCCTTAAGCCAGTTTGCAACCCATCTTGTGACATATGGGTTTACATTTAAGCTGGTAAGTTTTTCTACAATACCCGAGTGGGATATTGTGTCGAAGGCCTTTGCAAGGTCAAGATAGGCTGTATGGACTGCCTTTCCCTCATCAGTGGCCTTGGTGACTGTTTCGAAGAAGTCGACCAAGTTCAAAAGGCATGATCTGCCCTTGACGAAGCCAAACTGGGTCAGGTCCAATGTCTGCAAGTCCCCTATATCTTTGTTTATGAGCTCCATTATGATCCTCTCCATAGCTTTACAGACTAGACTTGTTAAGCTTATGGGGCTTGATTTATCATGACTTATACAATGCACATAACAGAAGTTCTGTATTAGCTCATTATACAAGGAGAAGATATAAAGTAACAAAATATATAAATGTTTAAAACACAGAATGGTAAAGAGATAACAGGCATTTCAGGCTTCTTTTTCAGGACACAAACAAGTAGCATTGCAAATACCCCCATCCACAGAAGTAGAAGAACCCCAGCAACCCTTCATAGAATATGTCTGTTAATTCCTTAAAAGTTATGACATTTAGCTTTGCTTGGGAGGGAGGGACAATGGCACCCATAACTGACCTACCTAACCAAGTGTCAGTGCAAAATGCCTGCTAATGCTGAATAATCCATACTTGTAGAATATTAGATTTAAACATTAAGCATCTTATGCTGAGAATTGTAATTTGTTGTTCATTTTTTCAATTTGTACATAAAATAGCACATAGCAAAATATGTACTGATGCTATGGGTTAGGTCCTACATAATTCACTCAACTTCCTAAAATAAAACATAAATGGTTGAAAGCAGCACCCATAAAGCCATAAGAAAGATGAAAGGGTAATTTCATATTTCTAGGTAATAAACAGACAAAAGTATATTTTGGTGATTTATCAGTTAGTATAAAAGAAAGACCAGGGTCAACTGACCAGAAGTGGTCACAACCAGTTACAAAACATGTGGTGCCACATTCTTGCCCATTTTGCATGAATGTAGTCATTCAAAGTAAGAGACAAGAACAGGTCAGCACAGCTAATGGGAAGGGGGGGGGGGGACTAATAAAAAACGATATGAGTACACAAAAATGGGAAATAAGTACATGGAAGTAAAAAATGGATCTGTAACTGAACTCATTTAGAAAAGATATAATACTTAGTGGATTAAGTGAGTGTGGGGTAAACAGCAAAGATGTTTCCATTCTACACCTAGATGGAATAAAAGAACTTGTATTTGATTTGGATGGGTAGAGAAAGCCAAGAAAGGAGTGAATGTGTGGAAAAAGACAAAGAAAGAGACAGAAATAGTGATTACAGACAGGAAAATAGACATAAATCAGGCACTCTTTGAGATTTTCTGTATGAAATGCAACAATCTGCTTCAGTCAAATGAAGAAGGAGAAATGACAGAAGTAGGAGAAATTGAAAGAAGCATTAAACTACAAAAATTGTCTGAAAGGCATCTTACTTTCTCACACAGACCATTGCAAAACTCATACATATAAACATGTAGAACACAAAATAAGAAGGTATTTAAGGAACCAATGTCTTCAGAAATCTCATTATATGGTAATGGTGGGTTGATTAAAAGAAGAGCCTAGCCAGAAATTATTTATAAAGTGCGTCAACTCTTTGAACAGACACAGTTATTGAACTGAAATACAAAATATATTTAGCAGAATATGGTAGTTGTAGCACATGGAGGCAAGTACCCATAGAAAAGGAATTTTGTAAAGGTAGGACATAGAAAAGATAGACTGCATCACAGATTCTAACAAAATGACCAATGGATATCCACCAAAAGTGGGAGGTTATAAACAGAGAGAGAGGCAGGAAATGAGAAGAAAATGTTTGTGAGTGGAATGGAGGGCTGTGTTGTAGAGTAGAAGTGTAGTATACTGCTTAGGGAAGGGTATTTTTCAGGGTGAAATAATAACTTATGTGCAAATTGAGTAGGTGAAAAGGTGAGGTAGCTCATGCCAATTCATGTGCCTGACAGCAAGACAGAGGTGTGGAGTGTGTTTTTTTGAAGCAAATTTGGCTATTTTATTATCGCATTGCTCTATTGCACCATTGTCAGGGTGGACTGGAGGTTGATGAAAATAAGAGAGGCATACTAAAGTGCAGACAGCAGGCAGGTAGATGCTATCCATATGTTTTCAGTCAGATAATGTTTGGTGCTATATTACAGTCCTAACTTCTGATGTGTTTTTCGACTGCCTGTTGGATGTGGAGATCGAATGTTATGGCATTATCTACTGTAACCCCTAGTAATTTAGTACTGGAGACTACTTCAATATTTGTGTTATTTGCAGAGGTAATTTGAAAGTTAACTTTACATTTGGTATGAGACTTAGGAGTGAAAAGGAGAAGTTTTGCCTTTTTGGGTTTAGTATCAGGTCTGAATTTGATAGCCAGTTTTCTATGGAAGGGAATGAATTTTTTGTGAGCTGTTGAAGAACAGGATTAGATAAGGGTTGCATCATCAGTGTACTGGACTAGTTTGGCATGTTTTGAGGCAGTGTGTAAATTATTAATAAATATATTAAACAGGACTAGTCTTAATATGGAGCCTTAGGAAACACCTGCAGAAACTAGTAAAAAGGATGAAATGTTAGATTGCCATTTAACAGTTTGAGATCTGTCAGACAGGTAGCTGAGGAAGAGGGAGAAACCAGAGTCAGACAGTAGGACAGATCAAGGGAAGCTTCATGATGGAGCAGTTTATTATGAAAGAGATTGACAATGGCTTTAGAGAGGTCCAAGAAGAAGGCCGATACAATATTATCTGTGTTGTAGCTATGATTAATGCTGTTAGAAAAGTCTGTTAATACAGTAGTGGTATTGTTGTTTGAAATCCAAGACAAGTGAAGGACAGGAGGTTACTGGTAAGAGAGTGGTTAAGAAGTTAAGAATGAATGCATTTTTTCTAAGATTTTTGATAGAGAGAAAGTATGGCTATAGGGCTATAGCTGGAAAGTTCACTTGTGTTTCCCTCTTTGTATAGGGTAGGATGAATGAATGAATGAAGGCATTCCTCCATATGATGGGGACATAAGATTGTTGGATTTGGATGTATCTGTTAATGAATATTGAGGTAGGGTAGGTAATGACATATGCCACAATTTTCATGTATTCAGCACTTAGGTTATCTGCAGCTAGGGTGGAAAGTTCTAGTTTTATGAGGTACTTTCTAATGATAGGTTGAGACTGTTTATGGAGAATGTGTTATGGTTGTCATTTGCTTGGGCTTTAAGCTGGGCTGAATGGATAGTGTCTATATTAAGTTGTGACTTTATGATGTCGATGAAATGGGAGTTAAATAATGAAATTATATTGTCTGGGTGCATGTCTAGGCATGGATTTGGCTATTTTATTCTACCTGTTGATAAAAAAATTTTGATGAAGCTCTAGGAAGTAACAGGATTTTTGGGTGATTATTTTGTCGGTTAAATATTGATTTATTTTATTTGTTTTTAACTTTTATTTTGGTTTCATTGCAAAGGTCTGTCATTTTGGAAATTTTGTTGACCTGCAATGTTTTCCCTGCCTTATCCCTATCCTACATTACTTTTTTGGGTGTTGTAGATAGCCAGAGAGCAGTGTTTTGTTTGACTCTCTTTCTGACCAGAAAAAACTTTAATATTTTCTCGACAATTAACTCCCTTATAAGGTATCAGCTGCTTCTATTTTGGCACAAACCCATCTTTTTGACAATAATAAGCTAATTTAATTGTGTTGCAGCATTGCAGCTTTGCAAATCTGTAAGTTCCAACCCTCCTTGATTACCTCCACAAATCAGCTTATTCCATATGCATTAGATTTCTTTCTCTTCCACATAAAGTCCTGTTGCAGCTTTTTTATGCCTTTCTCAGGACCTGCCCACTGGGGAACCTAACTGTGCTCCATGACCTCATTCATTCATTCCTCAAGGGCTAAAACTCAGGCAGGTATCAGAGAATGGGCTAGTTTACTTCTGCTTTGACTTTCCTGCCCATCCCTCCTGACCTCTCCTTGTATTGGGTTGAGTCAAGATGGGTGCCTAGGCTAGAGTTCATATTATCCCCAGCTTGTGTCCTGTCCACTTCCTCAGTGATAGATTACCCACCAGTAGATGTATCTAATGTGTCAGATTCAGCCACCTTCCTCGCTCCCCCTAGGATGGATGAGCTGACACTGGCCACTTAAATCATTTTCCCCCACCCAATAGCTCTAGTGAATTACACATTTTTAACAATTATGAAAAGGGTTTGTGGTAGTATTGGTAGAAGGTCCTGAAACACATAT
Organism: Protopterus annectens; assembly: GCF_019279795.1. NCBI lineage: Eukaryota > Metazoa > Chordata > Ceratodontiformes > Protopteridae > Protopterus > Protopterus annectens. The sequence continues at coordinate 1,436,661,258 of NC_056725.1, forward strand.
AAATGTATTTAGAGCCTTGTTCTTCTGGCCCAAGTCTAATGGACTCAAGTTTCATTTCATGAAATAATTTCTTACTTTCTTAATCAGTTCCTTCTATGTACTAACTACAGTCTGATCCACTGTTTTCACTGACCAAATTCCTAAGCTTCTCATATCATCAAATGCCCACAGAAAGCAAAGCTGCTGTAGTAGTCTGTCTGAATGCATATAATTTATGCATATCACCTTAGTTTTGTAACTTACTTTATAGCAGAATATTCACCATACATCTGCAATAGGGCAGATATCTTTGTCTGGTTCCATCAAATATATAAGAACATCATCTATGAATAATTAAACTTGTGTCTCTATTCCAGCTACTTCAAGTGCTTTTAATTTTAGCATTTATATAGTCACAGCTAAAATGTCTATATGTCAAGCAAAGAAAAAGGGAAACAATGGGCCCTGTCTCATATCTTGTGTAAATTTAAATTTCATAGACACTTTTCTTTTGATTTTCACTCCCTCCTGAGAACCATCATAGATTGTAAACAATACCTTAACAAACTCTTCAGGGTAGCTAAACCTCCTCAACACCTGCCTTCAGAATTTTCATTCCAGGGGGCGTGGCCAAAGATGTCAGCCATATAGCAGCACAATGTAACTGCTATGCCTAAAGATTTTTTCTGACAGGATTTTTACATTTTAATTTATAAAACTCTGAAGAAACTTCAACTACTATCTTAACATTGAGGAAATACTTTTAAGAAAACTTTTTAAATTTAAACTCATCTACTTGGGAACATTTCTTGTCAGAAGTTTCACACACTGACACTGAACAGAAAGGAAAGGAATTGAAATGAGTCATTCAAAGGCTTATCAGCAAGGCAGTTCCACAAAGAAGGAATTGCAGGCAATTATTGCCAGCATTCAAGATCTCTCATCAAAAATGGATAATCTAGAGAGAATCATGGAAAATATGAAAATAGAAAGTAAGACGCACGTTGATGACTTGAAAGAAATTATTACAAAACATTCTGAACAAATAGCTATGATAGAAGAATCTGTTAATGGAATAGATGGAAGACTGAAAATAAACACAACATAGACTTATTTATTTATTTATTTTTACATTTGTTAACTGGGTTAAAACAAAACAACTTGCTAGCAGAAAAGGTGGAAGACTTGGAATGTAGATCTCAAAGAAATAATATCAGGATATATGGAATACCAGAGAAAATCGAAGAAAACAACATGATTCATTTCTTAAATGACTGGCTCCCTAAAGCTTTAAACCTTCCAGAAGCCCTATCATTTGGAATTGAGAGAGCCCACAGGTCTCTGTCATATACTTCTCTTTCCAAAAACCCATAATTTCCGAGATCTATCACGTGAAATTCCTCTCAACACAAGACAAGGATTTAATATTAAAAACTGCATGGTCAGGAACCCCAGTTCAAATCAATGGAAAAACCATTAGATTTGATAATGATTACACTTCTACTGTGATTTCTAAAAGGAAAGCCTATGTTCCTTTGATCAAAAATCTAAAAAAAGTTGATATCATGGCACAAATATTGTTCCCTGCCAGAATTAAGATCTCTGTCCCAGAAGGACTGAAAATGTTTAATAACTTAGAAGAAGCCACAGATTTTGTAAGAAAAAGGAACATTTTGGACAAGGTTGAAGACATGGATTTTTCTCTATCTAGTCTTAAAAGGCAAGCCACTAAAGGTAGACCAGTCTCTAATGATAAAATAACTAAGAAGCTCAGAGACAGATAATAGACAGCTTATAGCCATCATCTTTGGACAAGAATAATTTTCATGTACCTCGGCAGCTGCTGTCACTCTAAGGTAAGACTTCTCACTATTCTAGTAATTCCAAGTAATTTAGCTGTTTTTCTCTCTCTTCTCTTTTTCCTTCCTTTCCCCTTTTTCTTTTTTATCTTCTATATTTTATATAATATTAATAGACATAGTCCTTTGTTTTTAGAATAAATATTAGAACTTTTAGTATTAGAAATAGAACTCATTGTATACATATTTAAAATAGTATTTAGCCCATAAGTAATCACTTTTAAAAAATGGTAAGAGATTTATTTCCTCCTACTATCCTCATTTACTTTCCTCCTATATTTGTTTTCATGTTAAGCATATCCGGGTTTGAGATGTTGCTTTCATCTATATTTGGTGTACTTTATTTTATTCCACACTTCACTTAAGGGAAAAGTTAATTAATGTTTGAAAGGAACAGATTTCACAGTAATATTAATGTGCTAGCTTCATATTATGCGATTAACAGCACACTGGGCTTCTTTTATTTATAATGTTATCCTACTTTCCTTATATGCTTTATGCGGTTTTCTAGTAGTAGTTGTGGGAGGGATAATGTTGATGGAAATTTTGATTGCTCAAATTATGGGTATAAGGAGTTGTGTTTGTTTTTAAAAAAATGTGTGTCTCATTTAAATACCTTTTATTTTTGTCTTTTTTTATGCTTTTTCCATGGTGGTCGAGTGTTGGAACTTACTTGGGCTCGAGCGGCAGCTTCTAGACAACATTCCCACTTGAGTTTTGCCGCTAGAACTTCTCCAAAGCTTTGTGCCTACAAGAATATGACACCAAACCGAAGCTCACACTCTGAAACATCTTATGACAGCGTAAACAGCTATGCTGACTGGCCTTTAACCCCAAGCTCAGTCAGTCAAGTCCACACTCGCATGATGCCCAGGTCAACAAATTCATTAACAGTAAGAAAGACTCTTTTACTTTGCAAGTAAAGAAAGCAATAGCAGATGCTGAACTAAACTTTTTATTATTAATGCACTCCCCGAGTCTCTTTTGAAAAGGAACGCTGCTCATTCAGACTTTCACAGTAAATGAATGCCAATAATTAAGGAGACCTACAGCACCATTTTAAAAAGAGGTACAGCTTATAGCTGCATAATGTGTACACTTGAAAACGGAATGTTTGTCACTGCTGGCTAGAATGTGCTGATTATAGGAAAGGCTTGACTGTACTAGATAGACTTGAAACAGATAACTATTATTGGTTGGAAAACTTTGTAAAAGTAATAGGTATATGTACACACATATTTTTTTTTCTTTCCCCCTTTCATATTTATGAAAATATGTTTTAGTCTCAAAATGAGACACTCTGCTGTTACCTCATTTGGATTGTTTTATTGATCTAGAGATCTTTCCATAGGGAAACACTGAAGTTGTTTTGTCCAGACCTACATTGGAAACCTCACACTGGTCAAGCTATTTGTCTGCATTTTATACAGAAACCCATAGTATTTAATCAGAATCTACATTACCACACAATGAGAAACACAGCTGGAAATGCAAGGAAGTACTTCATATGATGTTTAGAAACAGACTGAATAGTTAATTTATAGTTTTCATTGCTCCAAATTTTAAACAGAACGGACTGTATGTGTCTTGTAAGTTAATCTGCTGTATGCCATGTTGAAAACTCTTATATATTCAAAAGTTTTGTGTTTATAGTAGCATGTATTTTGAAAATGCAATAATTTGCTATTTACTTGTGCAACAATGAGGAGACCCTGTATTTGACAATGCATGTGTACAAATTTTATAGAATACACTATAATAAGTTTAAAGATTATCTCTATATAGAAAACAGGGTTACTTTTAAGGCATGAGAAAGTTTTATTTCTATTGGACTGATTTGTTCACGTGGTCAAAGTCAATTTAGAAACATGTTTAGTATAGACTAATGCAGAGATATAGAATTAACTCAGCAATACCAAACAATAGTTATGCTACATGCACTGTGTAAACAGCAGGAAGGGACATATTAGGAAAATGTAAGCAGGGAGAGGGGGAGAAGGAGCAGGAGAGAGAGGGAAAAAAGAGGGGGAGGAGAAGAGGGAGAAAGAGGAAGGGAAAAGAAGAGAGAAAAAAAGCTGTTAAACTGTTAACAATACACAATATCCAGCATTAGAGTTTATATAAATGTAATATTATGAATGATCTTTATGTTACCTTAAAAGCAGGACTGAGATTTCATACTCCCACTTCAGTAATAGGCCATGTGATACAGAATTTCCGCAGTACCCAAATGCTTTATAACAAGTGTCTAGATGCTATTATATAGGTCAGTGGAACATGACACCACTTCCAGACAGACACATTTTTAGATCTTAGGAGCTACCATCATAGATTATTACATTCTCTCAGACCCAATATCAAGGTTCTGATAAATTTCTTTAATGCTACCTATTGTAAATAATGAGAATTGTTAAAATGTATTCCAATTCTGTGATACATAAACTCAGATGTAACATTGCAGGAGCAAACCCCCAAATAAACAGTTGACAGAAATACACCATAGGTAAAGCCAGGATGGTGATATTTGTACTTCTGTGTTTTTGAAACTTAGAATCGTGAAACCATAATGCCTGGTATGAATATTCAGCTGTTTTCTTATATGATTACTGGAAAATCAAACATTCTATTAAGAACGAGATAGGCATACAAGGCAAAACCTGAGATATATGCCTCATAACAGAGGCAGCTGGGAAGTATAGACACAATTAAACAGAGATCCCAGATAGTAGCAGTATTGTTCACTTTTTTCCATTTGGTGGCAATACAGACAAAGTAGAGCAGCCCTTTAGTAGCAGAATTTCACCCATTCAGTGCAGATATATTGAATTATTCTAGATAGTCTTCACTAAACAACTCCCCTTTTTTTAAGGAGGTTCTCTATTTAGATGCTTAGTCAAAGAAACCTACATGTATTATAGATTATTTTGGGACTTTAAGATATTAACATATGTACATAAATGCTTTATTATTTTCTGATAAGGGAAATGAAACTGTTAATCCAGTATTGTAATATGCAAAATGTCAATAATTGTGACTGAGTATATAATATTTTTAATACACTAATAGCCAATAAAACCAAATATACACCAGATACAGACACATTATAAGAATTATAGGGAGAAAAGTCTTGTATTTATAATGTGTCATTTGATTTTTTTAAGGTAACAGTGATATTAATGCTTAGATAGCATTTTTTATGTTAGAAGAGGGTGGTGGTGATGAACCTTTCATCACACCAGGAACTAGCTTTTCCATGGTTTGTTTGTTCTAAACTTAGATTTGTTATATTTAAAACACATTTCTCGTCCATGTCAGAATTCATAATAAATAAAATCAGTCTTGATGATGGCCACTTATAAATGCATGACGACAAATGTAAATGATCTCAACAATCCTATTAAGAGAGGAAGTTTAATTAAATATTAAAAAAAAAAAAAGTTGATATTGCCTTTTTACAAGAATCTCACTTAATTAAAACAGACCTAGAGAGAACAACTTTCAATGGTTATATGATACTAGTTGAGTCTCATTTTCAGTCCAAGAGGAGAGGCACTATAATATTATGGAAAAGATCTCTAGGTACCCCTAAAATAATTGATTCATACTCAGAGATAAAAATGGAATGTTAAGTCAAGTCATTTTAGAGATTAATAAAAAGTATATCACATTAGTAAGTGCATATTGGATACCTGGTATTGGAGCTAGAACAGCTAACAAATATCTTGAACTAATTGAAACCTCTACAAAAGGTGAAATTATTTATGCTGGAGATTTCAATTGCATAATTTCTTCAAAAAAACCTTCTAAACCAGGAAATTTTTCACTGTCTGCTCCAGCAAAAAAATTTAACAATTTTATATCATCCTTCAATTTGAGAGATATTTGTGAAATTAAAGATTCAAATTCACTAGAATACACTCATTACTCATAGAGATTCGGTACTCAAACTACAATTGACAAAGTTTTTGTATCTAATAAATTATTTTCAAAAATACATGAGGTTTTTATTACCTCCTGCCTCTTGTCTGACCACAATGTCATTAGTTTCAAAGTGACTTTTAAATCTAATGATCTAAACTTTTGGCGTAGAATACCGGCATACATTATTCAACCACCAGACTTCAAAGAATGGTTATTGAAGGAATTAAGAATCTTTCTTGAATTAAAAGATAATGCGACATCCAAAATTATTCAATGGGACACACTTAAATCATGCATGTTTGGAAAAATGAGCAGTTGGTACTTAAGTAAGAGGAAAGACTGGGAAAAAGATCTCCTAAATCTATAAAAGAAAATTTATACAATAAAATGTCATATTAATTCTAAAGACTTAACAACAAGTCTAGAACTAAAACAATTAAACTCAAAGTATATTGAGATTCTAAATCATAAGGTGGCAATACATTCGGAGAAACTTAGATTACAGTCATATTCGATAAACCCTTAGAACATGAAAAGATTGGCAGCTAAATCTAAAAGTCTATTAAACTCTAATCATATTAACAAAGTCTTAGATTTTACAAATAATAAGCCAAAATATGAACATGATTTAAAAGACATATTAGAGACCTTTAGAATACATCATGAAGAAACCAATAAACTTAATGTTAAGGTAGTAAATGAAGATCTTAGAGACACCTTTCTAAAAATGTGAGTACAAAACTGACTAAAGAGCAAAATATCAAATTGTTTAAAATAATTTCAATGAAAGAAATACAAGAAACTATACAAAATCTCAAAAATAATAAAGCTCCAGGTATGGATGGATTGATTTCAGAAATATATAAAATATTTCCAGATAATACTCTACAGATACTAGTAAAAGCTTTTGAAGAATTCAGAAATAAAGAAAATAAATTCCCTTCATGGAAATATGCCATGATATCCCGAATTTTAAAACAAGACAAATATCATAAGATTAGCATCTTCATACCGCCCCATATCAATTTTAAATGTTGATTACAAAATCTATACCTCAATTATAACTAAGAGATTAAATCAGTTAATGCCGGCATTAATAAATAATGACCAAACAGGTTTTATTTTAAATAGGAAAGTACAAGATAAAGTCATTAGATTTTTTTTCTTTAATTGACCTTGCAAACAAACAAACAAAAAAAAAGAACTTTCAATCATTAGTTTAGATTTAGACAAAGCTTTTGAGTCTATAAGTTGGTTATATAGTATTTTGGTATTTACAAATTATATTTTTTTACTGATTTTTTATAGATAAATATAAAGATTGTGTATAGACTCTCCACTTAATATATCAAAATTTTTTTTTTTTTAATTAAAAATTAAAATAATGAAAGGAACAAAGCAAGCTGTCCATTATCTCCCTTATTATTTGCCATATTAATAGAACCTCTTGCAAATTTTATAAGAACCAATTCCAATATAATTGGATTCTCTGCTAACTCAAATCATATGTCCAAAATTCAACTATTTGCAGATGATATATTGTTCACCCTTGGTAATATTGATTTTTCTATTGACCACATTGTGTCCTCTTTACAAATCTTTGAAGAAGCTTCAGGTATATCATTTAACCATAATAAAACTAAAACAATATTAATAAATAAAAAAGTTCAGTTTTGAAAGTCCATAATGAGTTTAACTGGGAAAATGATTAATTTAAATACCTAGGTATAACCATAAAATCTAATTGGAATGCTTCCATAAAAACAAATTATAAAAACTTATTTGATGTCATCAGAAAACATTTGGAGAACTGGAATAAAATAATGTTTACCATGGAAGAAAGATTATCTTTGATAAAGATGATTATTTTGCCAACAATATTATTTTACCTGCAAACATTGTTAGCTTTGCCTTCCAAAAAATGTATTAGACAAGTAAATTCCATATTGATAACATTTTTGTGGCACCCTCAAAAAACAAGAATAGGCTTTGAATGGCATTACAAAAGTTGGGATGAAGGAAGAATAGTCTTTCCACAAATAGAATTATATGCAAAAGCAGTTATTCTCAATGTAATATGTCAATGGCTGAACCCCAACTATTCCTCTAATTGGAAAGACTTACACAAAAACATCTTATTTTATCATAATTCCAAAATAATAGATTTTGATTTTCTTCCAGACAACTACAATTTTTTCTTAGTTATAAAAGACTTTATGTACAATACCAATAAAAATAATAACTTCACCCCTTTGTAGATTATATTTTAAATAGTTTAAAAAAGAAATTACAGAACAATCACACCATTAATAGTTTAATATTCATGATATTTCTCATTGCTTGCACAAAGGGGTGTGTGGATTCTTTTAATGTACATAAAATAAAAGAAATGAAACAAAATGGACTAAACTTTTGGCACCAATTCCTAAATAATAACAATACTCACAACTTGAATTTCCTTTAGCTAGATATAACACATATCAAAATAATTGGATAAATATACAAAATGTTAAAGAGTATATATATATATATATATCAAATGAACTAAAATGAGTTGGAATTCAAACATAAATACATTATATATTTTGCGAATTAAATATTTCAAATAACAATAGAAGCATATCTTTGTCAAAAATCTACAAAACATTAAGAGCTGATTCTCAAACTCAAGCTGATTCCTTATGGAATTTTATAATAAAGATTAATAAAAAAAACTTCTCTGAAAAAGGGAAAAAAAACACTAATTCTCAAATCCAATAGTAACACTACCTCTTCTCCCTCCTGGAAACTCTCCACTTGGAAGTATATACATAGAAGTTTTATTACACCCAGTAAGGTCGCCTCAATGTCAAAAAAGATATTATTGAATGTTGGAAATGTGGGGAAAGATTAGAGGCTGACTGGGTCCACATGCTCCTGAATTGTAAAATATTAGACTCATTCTGGCTAGATCATAAAAACTTCATAAAAACATTGTGGTCAGACAAATCTGAATTATCAGACTCTACAGTATTATTTAATGCTCCAATCCCAACTTGTATTCCATCAACTCAAACACACCTACTTTGGTCTCTCCTGGCGATTGCAAGAAAGATTATTACTTCAGATTGGAAAAACAAAGTAACCTCTTATAGATTTTATTTCCTTAGCTAAGACACTTTGCTACAGAGAAATACAAACAATTGCCTCTAGAACTACAAATGTTACACATAAAAATTATCCTGGTTAAAACTTAGAAAACTTCTAAACAAAATGTAAATAATAATTGAAGATGTATGAATTATTTCTGATATGGACATGGTATATAGTTTTAAATGATTTATCTTGTTTGATTATTTTTTTCCCCATAATATTTGTATATTTAAATATATATTGTTTCATGTTTAACACTTCTTTGTATGGAAAACCTAATAAAAATATTAAAAAAAAAAGAATTTTCATTCCACTGTCAAATGCCTGTTCAGTAATGAAATTTGCTACAGTTAAGTGTTTTCCTATTGCATGCCATGTGTTGCTTCAGCTATACCATTTTATAATATTATCAGACATCTACCATCCTCTCATAAACCCAGCTGCAATCCAAATCCACCAACTCTGGAACCCATACAATTATATACTGAACCAGAATAGTCACAGAAAACATATATATATATATATATATATATATATATATATATATATATATATATATATATATATATATATATATATATATATACACACACACACACACAGTTTCCTCTGGATTTATGCACACATTCACTCACACAACAGCAAATAAAATAAATAAAATAAAAATAAACAAGATCCATCTCACTCTTTCTCATTCTCTCACACACACTGTCTCTGCTGCTTTCATATAGGCATTCAGTCACACAACATCACTCTCACTCTCAATTTCTTACACACACAGTATCCTCTGCTTTCATGCATGCATTCACACACACAAGATCACTCTCACTCTCTCTGGATCTCTCACACATACACACAGTCTTCTCTGCATTCATACACACATTCAGTGATACATGCTCGCTCTCACTTTCTCTACAACTCTCTCGATTTCACATATACACACACAGGTCCACTATGTAATCCCAAAATACTGAAATCCCGAATTTCAGTATTTCAAAATTACATAGCCGAAAACACTACTAAAATATGAAATCCTGAACCCCCATAACCACGAAATTTAAAATCCTGAACGTACACTACACATACAGCACACACATACACATACACACAACTTCCCCCCACAATCAAATATATAATCCTACACTACAGATAAGCAGGGGGGCAAGCACACCTGTACCCCCCACCCCCCTACTTAAACTCCAAGATCACATAAACAGACACACAAAGGAAACTCACACCCATATATTTTGCAGTCCCTCACACACACACATCACAGTCACAACACACACTTACACACACTAAAGCCCTAACCAACACACTTACACATACATACTTACCTAAACTTCCACCCATCCATTCACACACCGCACCACCAGAAGCACTAATTCAACAACTCCGAACTTCAGGATTTTAAATTTCGTGCTTCTGTGGGTTTCGGCTTTCAGTGTTTTCGGCTATGAAGTTTCGAAATACTGAAATTCGGGATTTCAGTATTTTGGGATTACATACACAGTCTCTCTCTCTCCCTCTCTTTTTTTACATTTTATGCTCATTAAACAGCAGAACTGCTGCTTAACGAACAAAAAATAATGATGGCTGTTATTTTCGTTCCAGTTCGAGCTCCACTGCAGCTTGATATGCTGCCATGAAGTAGCAGACTCGTTTTCACTGGGCATTACTTGTATATTAATACCCTGCTGGAGAACGTTCATTCTCCAATCAGTGTATTGATGTACAGGTGGCCCATTTTCTAAGCCTGTTTAAATTAATGTTTTTACAAAAAGAAGCTGTTAAGTAATTGATTTATTTTTTACAAATAGCTTTATTATGTAGTTTTCTTTATGAAAATAGTTAATGAAGTTAAATAAATATTTGTTTTACAGCAGAGACAGATTTAGATATTGTGTAAGTTTACTTGAACAATTAAAAAGTGTAATTTAGCTAGATTAATTAAAATTATACAGTGATGGCTACTGGATATTATATAGGTAGTTCAGTATTTAATTTTTGTATGTTTTATTAAAGTTCTAAGCATTATGGTTAATGAGTACTCAGTGTTATAAATAGTTTATTCCTTTTCTCACATTTTAAATGTCTACATAGGTTTTTCTTCTGCTTTTCTCTTATTCTGTAGTTGCTAAGAGTTGTCACTAGATGGCATGAGAATGCTTGTGGCTTCTATGGGGAACATAGCAAGCCTGGATTAATGTTTTCCATGCAGAAGGTTGTTGAATTCTATTTATTTACGGTTTCTAAGTTTAATGACTTTATCTTGTCCATAATTCTATTTGTGATATATGCTAGAATATATATAGGATAACACTTTTTAACTTTCCTCACAGTAGTATTCCCTAGTAAATGAACACATTTAATGTTTTTATCTCTGAATGCTAATGGGTTGAACAACCGCATGAAAAAAAGTAGTGTTAAGAAATATTTATCTTTACACAAAACTGACATTGTGTTTTGCAAGAATCTAACTTGCTGTCAGAAGATTTAAACAGATTAGTATTCAAGGATTATAAAGTATTGATAGGCTCCCATTTTAATCATAAAAGAAGGGGTGTCCTAATCTTATGGAAGAAATCATTAAGATTACCAGAGATAGTAGATTCTTACTTAAACAGTGATGGTATACTTGCATTAGCTGTAATAAAAATAGATAAAAAGATGTATACCCCTATTAATACTTACTGGATGCCTGGTATTGGTTCAAGATCTGTGCAAAACATCTAGATACTATAACACTGCATTCTAGAGGCAAAATACGCTTAGCAGGTGACTTCAATTGCCTTCCACTAATTCTACAAGCTGTAAGACTTTTAAAATCTCTTCAATAGCTAAACATATATGCAACTATATAAAAGCTATAATTTTAATTGATACAGATTGCATCAAATTATCTTCTTCTTTAAAAGGTTCTCATTACTCTTACAGGTTTGGCATACAGACTAACATAGTTTTAATAACTAGTTCTTTAATATCAAAAATAGATAATGTATTATTGGTATCATGCCCCATACCAGACCATAATGCTATCACCTTCAAGATAACTTTTAATATGGATATATTAAGCTTTTGTCAAAGACTGCCTGCTTATATAGTAAAAGTAAAAGGCTTTAGGGAATGTTTTTTAAATGAAATAGAGCAATACATGGATGTTAACAATAATGGGGAGGTTTCAGATATGATTGTATGGGACACTCTAAATGTGGTTTTATATGATAAAGCCAAAAATCTTGTATTTAGCCAAAAGAAAAGAGTGAGACAAAAAATTAAAGGGCATACAAAATGAAATTAACAAGTTAAAACTGAACCTATTAGCAAATGATAAAACTGCACTAGCTAACATAAGTAAACTAAATAATGAATACCAGGATATCTTACAACATAAAATTTCTGTGAACCTGAAGAAAATGAGATTGCAGTTGTTTTCAGTGAATCCTAAGAGTTTACATAAAATTGCAGTTAGATCTAAATATTTAAACAAGAAAAATCATATAAAAGAAATTATGTATAAAGAAAATAATCAGACTTTTAGAACCACAGATTTAAAAAATATTTTACAGTGTTTTAAGAAACATTATGAGAATATTAACAGTACTAAAGCAATCACAAAGAAAATGTAAAAAAGTAACATAAATAATATAGATAAACCCCTTTCTTTCAAGGAATTGAAAGATCAAATAAAAAAAAAACTTAAGATAAATAAAGCACCAGATTAGATGGCCTAATTCCAGAATTATATAAGCTTTTGCCTGACAATATATTAAACGTTCTACTTAATACATTCCAAGAAGTTAAAACCACAACTAATGTTCCTCCCAAATGGAAATATTCTATCTCCTGTTTTAAAACCTGAATAGAAAGGTGCAAGATAATGTAATAAGATTACTTTCCTTAATAGACCTACCGAATAAAAAAATAATGAATTATTTGTTATAAGCCTTGACATAGATAAAGCGTTTGATAGTTTAAGTTGGTTATATCTGTTTAAAGTTTTACAGGAGTATAAACTTTCCTTAAATTTTATTACAATAATCAGAAAAAAATCTATGAAAACTCAACTTCTTATGTAAATATTGACACCTTTTTATGTAGACCAATTATGATTTAAAAATGTACTAAACAAGCATGCCCCCTTTCTCCATTACTTTTTGCTCTTGCCACAGTGTATTAGAAACAACAGGGATATTCAGGGATATAAAGTCTCGGATGAATTATCCCCTAAGATGCAACTGCTTGTAGATGATTTATTAATAACTTTTGATGATATTCAAAACTCAATAGATCATATTTTGAATGCCTTAGATTTTTTTGCAAATATCTCAGGATTAAAATGTAATCATGATAAAACTCAAACACTTCTAATAGATAAAAAAACTACCAGAAAATTGAAATCTAACATAAATATTAAATGGGGGGGGGGGCATGCACATCAAATGTTTAGGTGTCTTCATTGAATGTAATTTTAAAAAAAATCACTCATGACTAATTATCAAAACCTAATAAATTAGAATATAGGTTTAATAGATAACAGGAATAGACTGTTTTTCACATTCTAAGATAGATTAACCTTGATCAAAATTATATTATTAGCCAAAATTCTATTTATTAGTCAGGCATTAATACTTCTTCAAGTTTCTTTGATACCCTAAAAACCTAAGAAGTTCCTTACATTGGCATACTGCAAACTGGGAAGAAGGGGTATAGGATTTCAAAATATAGATTTATATCTGAATTATGCAATTATTAACACAGTATTATTATGGAATAATACTTCTTATACATCTTACTGGAAGTTAATTCATGGAAGCTTATCATTATGCAATAATACAAGTTTACTTGAAGCATATTCAAATACATAGAAACATTTTATATGGATCTTGAAAATATACATACTAAATGAGAAACAAAAAGTTTTCACTCCTTTTATAAATCAGATCCTATTTATGTTTAAAAGAGTTATGTTTCCCAATCATTTGATCAAAAACTTATTGATTACTGTTTTCCCAATTGCTTTTACTAATGAATGTTTAATCTTGTTTGATATCAAGAAAATGCTGGAGGGGGCGTGGCCAAGGATGAACACAGGATAGCAGCAGATTTCTTCAGCTCCACCAATTTCATTACATTGACAGGAATTAATTACTTAAAAAATTAATTTTTGAAGTAATTTTCTTTCTAAATATGTTTGTTTTATATAGTTCTTGAACTATATCTAAAAAAGAAAGGAAATCTTAATAATATTCCTGTCAGAAATTACTTTGGAAATTTTCCTGTCAGTTTATCAGTCTGAAATGAGTTCCAGTAAGACAAATTCTCAAGACTCCAGCATCAAGAAAGAACTTCAGTCTCTGATAATTATAGTCCAGCAACTTACTGCTAAGATGGATAAAATGGATACTAAAATAGACACTTTCATAGAAAAAACTACAAAACAAATAGACTTGTTACATATGGACCTGCAACAACAGAAGATCCAGATGACAGGCATAGAAGAAGCTGTGAATGACATGGAAAATAGAATACAAGAAGAGGAAATCAACATTGAGTTTCTGCTGAAACAAAATACACATTTACAAACAAAGCTGGATGACCTGGAAAATAGATCTAGGCGCAATAACATTAGGATTTTTGGACTGCCAGAAAATATTGAAGGTCACAATATTACTTCTTTTTTAACAACATGGCTCCCTAAAACTTTAGATTTACCAGAAGCATTCTCTTTTGGTATCGAAAGAGCACATAGATCTATAGCTAATACTAACTCTAACAAAAACTATCCTAGATCAGTTATAGTTAGATTTCTATCATCTTTTGATAAAGAGATGGTTCTTAAATCTGCTTGGGCTAAAGCTCCTGTTAAGATTAATGAAACAACTGTGTGCTTTGACAATGACTATTCTTCCATGGTATTAGCTAAAAGAAAAGTTTTTCTGCCACTAATAAGGAAGCTTAAAAAAGCACAGTTTAAAACATACCTTCTGTTTCCTGCCAAGCTTAAAATCTTCCTTCCTGATGGTCCTAAAATTTTCGATGACTTAGACTCTGCTTTACTGTTTATCAAAAAAATAAGATTTTGGAAAAATAGAAGAAATGGAATGGGCTAGTCCTTCGTTAAAGAGACTGGCAACTGAAACTTCGTGGAAGACTTCAGAGAAGAAGAAGAGACTAAAAACAAATGATTTGTACTATGTTTTTTTTTCTCTCTCATCATTTTATTTTATTATTAATCTTTTTAAATATAGTTCCTGCATTTCCAAGAAGCAACAAATATTTTGAAAAAGATTTAATCAAAGTTATTCTCCGTGTGCAAAGAAATGTTTTGTTTCATAACTAGTCAAAATATCTGGAGATTTAATGACAAGCTGTGATTTAACTTGTTTCTCTTTCTGAAGAGGAAAAATAAGGTCAGTAATTTGATACATTTTTTTTCCTTTATCTTTTTCTTCTTTTATTTGTTTAAACAATGACATTCTATTTAGATTATGTAGTGGGTAAAGGGTGGGGGAGGGCAGGGAGAGAAGAGTAATGAAATTATGATTAATAGAATAATAACATATTTATTCCTTGTAAAAAGTTTATATGTTCTTCAAATGCTATTCCTAATTATACTTTCTTGATTACACTGCTTATGCTTGTTTGTAAATAATCTGTCATGCTTTAACTAATAATAAGTAGAACTAAATAATAGTAAATAATATGTTTTATTTTAACTCTATTAATATAAACAGTAAGTAATATTCTATTGTATATACTTCTTATAGCTTTCTCTTACATTTTTTTTATTTCTGCCTTACACCCTTTTACTTTCTACTCTCTTTTCTTTTCTTTATTAATATATAGAAATGCTTTTGATCATATAGACACAGTAAATAATAAGATTTGCATAGGAGTTGAGTTGGGACAAAAATGTTGAGTTTTGTTACTTATTAATAATTTTGGGCTTGATTTCACTTACATAGAGTCTGTAATAACCTGTAGAATGCATTGTGAAGGTTTTGTCATGTTTAGATGCATTTACACTGCTAAATGAATGTTTGTCACTAGTTTTAATAAGTTTCCCGCCAAAATGTTAAGAGAGACAATCTGGGATGTGGGCTGTCTCATGCACAGTGTCCATGAGCTACTTCAAAAGCTTCAACTCTCAGAATTCTCACAGAGAAGCTGAAAGCAGCTAGTCTCACCTTTGACCTAGATATCACACTGACACATCACAGATACAGGAATGACACTACCTAATTATACTTTCTTGATTACACTGCTTATGCTTGTTTGTAAATAATCTGTCATGCTTTAACTAATAATAATTAGAATTAAATAATAGTAAATAATATGTTTTATTTTTAACTCTATTAATATAAACAGTAAGTAATATTCTATTGTATATACTTCTTATAGCTCTCTTACATTTTTTTATTTCTGCCTTACACCCTTTTACTTTCTACTCTCTTTTCTTTTCTTTATTAATATATAGAAATACTTTTGATCATATAGACACAGTAAATAATAAGATTCATAGGAGTTGAGTTGGGACAAAAATGTTGAGTTTTGTTACTTATTAATAATTTTGGGCTTGATTTCACTTACATAGAGTCTGTAATAACCTGTAGAATGCATTGTGAAGGTTTTGTCATGTTTAGATGCATTTACACTGCTAAATGAATGTTTGTCACTAGTTTTAATAAGTTTCCACCAAAATGTTAAGAGAGACAATCTGGGATGTGGGCTGTCTCATGCACAGTGTCCATGAGCTACTTCAAAAGCTTCAACTCTCAGAATTCTCACAGAGAAGCTGAAAGCAGCTGGTCTCACCTTTGACCTAGATATCACACTGACACATCACAGATACAGGAATAGCAGATTAATAATATGTGTTAAAACCTATGTCCCAAACATATACATTACTATAACTCATTTAATTCATCTGATTGACAAGCATAAATAATTTTATAACTCTATACTGGAAGAAATTGTCATGTGATATATTTTAAAGCAGTAGTATAGCATGTTTGTAAAATCTGGTTACTAAAATGTGTTTGCTGTGCATTATTTTGTATAAAGCAGACAGATTTATTGAAGGGACAGCAATGTAAGATGGTGCTCAGTAAAGATGCAACTCAGTGAGATCAGATATATATATATATATATATATATATATGTATGTGTGTGTGTGTATGTGTGTGTGTGTATGTGTGTGTGTGTGTTTGTGTGTATGTGTGTGTGTGTGTGTGTGTGTGTGTGTGTGTGTGTGTGTGTGTGTGTATGTGCGTGTGTGTATATGTGTGTGTGTGTGCGTGTGTGTGTGTGTGTGTGTGTGTGTATGTGTGTGTGTATGCATGTGTATATATATATATATATATATATATGTGTGTGTGTGTGTGTGTGTGTGTGTGTGTGTGTGTATGTAGATATGTATATAAATGTTTCTGAGAATCTGCTTAACTATGAAGTATGATTTATAACAATTTCTATGAATACAATATTTTATTCTATTGGCAATAATGAGTTTGAGTAAATGCTCATATACAAGCAATTCAAGGTTTTTTTTGGAAGCTGTTAACTGTATTTACATGACAGAAAATAGATGCATCCTAATATATGTAATGTCTGAATCATATTAGCCAAAGTTTTTGATTTAAATGAATGTTAGAACTTATTTTTTCTCCTCTTGATTTCTAACATCAAGATTATTTGAATGCTATTTGAATACAAGTGTTTTATATTACATGGATGTATATAGTAGTATGAACAGTTTAAAAAAAAAAAAAAAAAAAAAAAAAGGTTTATTTTAGTTTATATGATGCTGTTTTACCAAATGTGTAGTCTTGTCTTGCTAGATAATTGAATTGAAAACTGTTAACTTCAGTTAAATATAACTAGTATTAAATTGATAAGGTGGTAGCTGACGTACTGCTGCTTAGGGTAGCGGGTTAACCTGAGTGGTAAATACTACTCTAAGTTGGAGTTTATACTCCAGGCTGGATGCAAGGTTTAATCCTTACATTATTTTCACTTGTTCATTGTTATTTGTATATAGTTTTGACATCCACAATATATTTTGTACATTCATTGTCACTGCAAACAAAATTGAATCCTATACGAAATCCCATAAGAGATTCAATAAATACAGCTATATTTAAAGGTACACCTAAAGGAGGAGATGTAACATTACTTATCTTGTTATTTGTTATTTTGATCATAAGATTCTTAAGTTTTAAAATGCCAAATGACATCTTTAAAAGGAATTTCTTTAAACATTAATGGATTGAATAATCCATGTAAAACAAGCCTAATAAGATACATTAATTTACATAAGGCCAACTTAGTCTTCCTACAAGAAACCCATCTCTTGAAAAAGATATTGATAAACTAGCCACAAACAAATATACAGTATTGGTTAGTTCAGAGCACACTCAGAAAAAGAGGAGTGGCTATTTTATGGAATAAAAGTATGCCCATTCCTAAAACCATTAAGTCTTATCAGGATGACAAAGGAATGTTTTGTATGGTTACAATACAAATTAATGGGAAGACTTACACTTTAATTAATGTATATTGGATACCTGGAATTGGTATTAATACAGTGAAACATCATCTTGATAAGATCATATCATTCTCTATAGGAGATATTATTTTAGCTGGTGACTTTAATTGTATACTACATGAAAGTGATACTACCACTATAGGAAAGAGAAGAATTACATCTAATGCAAAACATTTAAAGGATTTTGCTAATTCTTATCATTTGAATGATATTAATAATCAGATAGATTCAAAATCATTACCATACACCTTTTTTTCTAACAGATACAAAACTTATTCAAAAATAGATAGGGTCTTTATTTCTAACCAGATGGTAACAGATTTAATTAATTCCAAAATCATTTCATGTCCTATATCTCATCATAATTCAATTGTTTTTGAATTCATGATAAAAAATACTCATAATGTTCAGATCAAAAGGATACCAGCATACTTAACTCAACTAAAGACTATAAAGAATATATACTTTCAGAAGTAAAACATTTTTAGACATAAATAACACTCCTGAAGTCTCCATTGTTTATGTTTGGGATGCCTTAAAATCATATCTATATGGACAAAGTATCAGATGGTATAATAATAAAAGGAAATCTTGGGATAAGGAATTGTTAGATATTCAAAGTAAATTAGACTCTTATAAACATAATAATAAAGAAAATATTATGGACAAAAAAGTTATTGAAGAAATAAACAAACTAAATGAGAAATACAAAGAAATTTTAACTCATAAAGTTAAAATAACTTTAGAGAAATACAAGTTTTGTCTTATTCAATAAGCCCCAAATACTTACATAGACTTAAAAATAAAACAAAAAGGTTGAATAAACAAAACCATATCAAAGAAATATTTTCTCTAAGGAAAAGAAGAATGTTTCTAGTATACCAGAAATACTAGATGAATTTAGAAATCACTTTCACAAAATTAACCATAATAATATTAACATGGAACCTAAAGATAAAATAAAGGAGTTTATAACCACAAATATGAATAAAAGCTTAATAATCAACAGATTAAACTATTGGACAAGAGTATTTCATATACAGAAGTTATTACACAAATAAATAAGCTTAAATCAAACAAAGCACCGGGTAATGATGGTATTATACCAGAGATATATAAAATCCTTTCTAAAATACATATTCATTAATACATAAGGTTTTTATTTTGGCCCAAACTGAGTTAATAACCCCCATCTTGGCAATATACATTTATTTCACCAATTTTAAAACCTAATAAAGATCCAACTAGATGTTCTTCATATCGGCCCATCTCATTACTTAATGTTGATTATAAAATGTTTATGAATATCTTTGCTGATAGATTGAAGACAATCATTCCCGGCATTATAGATATAGATCAGACAGGCTTCATTGTAAATAGAAATACTTTTGATAATATAAGAAGAACTTTAACATTAATAGATTTTGCAAATAGGAAAAGAAAGATTTAACACTTATTAGTCTTGATATAAGTTCAGCATTTGATTCAGTAAGTTGGGACTATCTGTTTACCTTAATGAAGTGCACAAACTTCTCGGATGCATTTGTAAATCTAATTGAACATTTATACAAAGGAACGTTGGCTTATATTAAGGTAGGAACATATGTTTCACAAAAATACCCATTCTTAAAGGTACAAAACAAGGATGTCCACTTTCTCCACTATTATTCACTTTAGTAATGGAGCCTTGAGCTAATTTGATCAGAAACAGTACTGACATAGAGGGTTTTGAAATAGATGAAAATACAACATCCAAAATTCAACTTTTGCAGATGATGTTCTAATTACATCAGCAGGATCTAATTCTTCTATACAGTCTCTATTTGATAACATGATGAATTTTAAAAGTATTTCTGGTTTAATATTCAATGAAGAAAAACTAAAATACTACCTATATATACACTAAAAAATATTCTCATTAGTGATTTTACTAAATATGTACCCAATTCAGGTCAGATAACTTATTTAGGTATAATACTATCTAAAGATATTAAATATATTATATATAATAATTATAATACCTGTTTTCTTAATATACAAAATCTTTTAATACCTGGAATAATATGTTTTTACTATGGAGGAGAGACTTACAATTATTAAAATGATAATATTCCCCAAGATTTTATACTTAATACAATCAATAATACTTCCACCTACAAAAATAATTATCAAGAAACTGAACACACTAATGTTAAATTTCTTATGGGCACCTAATAGACCTAGGATTGCATTAAAGAAACATACTAATAGCTGGTCTCAAGGGGGTATTTCTTTTCCAGACTTTAATTTATATACTATCTCTTCTATTGTAAAATGTATTACTTTATTAATAGATCAGTCATATGTCACAAAATGGAAAGATTATTGGGAGCTAATTAGTATACACTTCATGAAAATCTCCTTAACACATAAAAATATGATTGTAAATAACTCCATGTTATGGTTACTAAAGGAATTTTGTACTTCACCTATTACACCTAAACATATGGTTTGTTACCCATTAAATATTATTATTAGTTATCATAACTTTATATTCATGCACCCTAAGTATAGGGAATGGAATTTTATTGTATTTCCTATAATGTATACTCAGGGTATGCTTTTGTCATCTACTTCTGAAGGAACTCATTTAGCTATAGATAATGATCTAAAGTACTGGTATCAGTTGATATCTGATAATAAAGTTAAAATCTAGATTTCTTAAAACAAGAATTTGATCTAAGAGAAACTTGCTGGTTAGAGGTTCAGACCTTTAGACAACATCTCATTAATAAAATAGATTTAATGTCTATAACTGTTAAAGAATCTATTCCAACACTGATTGATTACTTGATATTAAATTTACAACATAAAGTTTCTGATAAAGGTAAACTTTCATACATACATAAAGTTATCAGACAAGAAACTTTTACAGTGTAGATTCATACTGGAATTATTTCACTTCTATTAATGGGGACCCACCAAATCAACAAGATAAACAATATATATTGGAATCTGCTTATAGAACTACGTCTTCCATTGTCTGGAGACTTTATACATGGAAATTTTTACATAGATCTTTTATACACCTTTGATGATGAATAAAATAAATAATAAAGATAATCTATGTAAGAGATGTAATGTAGAAATTAATGCTGACTGGGCTCATATGTTTTATGACTGTATAAAATTGAAAGAATACTGGAAGTCAATTAATGAATTTTTGCAGGCTCTTTTACAGATAATTTCATTATTTCTAAATCTCTTATATTATTCAACACACCTGTACCTCAAAGTGTTAAAAAGGTTAAGCTTCCCTTGTTATGGTCTATTCTAGCAGTGGCTAGGAAAATAATAACTAGAAATTGGATTTCAGATACACCTCCTTCGTTCAATGAATTTAAAAATGTTATGAATATAGTATGCCATATGGAAATAAACACAATTAGGACTAGAACAAATAGAAAAACATCTTATTTTATTGTATGGGATAATTTACAAAATTTGTTAAAAAAATTTAATTTCAATAGCATGGTATTTTAGTTTAATTAATTGATCTGATTGTAGTGGATGTCTTTGTAAATACTTTAGTTGTTTTGTTGAATATTATAATAATACCTATTTTTAATTACTTGTATAAAATTGTTATGATATTTCTCTTATATGTTAAAAAAATAAACCTGTTTTGAAAAAAAAAAAGAAAATGCTGGAGTTTCAGAGAGGTAATCTATTATATTAGAATCAGTTCCTATCTCTTAATAAAATCAATTTTGCTGAGAACCTGATTGCTAGCTATAGTTTATAGAATTGTAATTGCCTAGACATCCAAACTTGCAAGGAATTCATACATAAGATTATCACATCACCAGAGGCATACAGTAATAACACACTAAAATCTTAGATTTTATCTCACCCATTAACAATGGTGCCTTTAAGTACACTTCATATATATCTAAGATCTATAAATTTCTTAGAAATGATTTTAACAGGACAGACATCTCCTTCTGGAATTACTCTACAAAAGTAAACAAGCAATAATTCCCAATAAAAGATAAAAGCTATGCTTATAACTGGTGAAATGAACTATATCTTCTCTGTATTGGGGAATATATACATGGTAATTTTTACATAGATGCTTCCTAACACCTCATAAAATGGCAATAATATATAAGACAGATGATGTAAAATGTTGGAGATGTTGATCAATAGATGCTGACTGGGTTCATATGGTTGTCAACTGTAAAATAATTTTTCCTTTATGGGAAGAATTTAGATAGTTTTGTAAAGCCTTATGGAATGACAATTGTACAATCTCTGATTCTCTTATACTTTTTAATGTACCTATTCCAGAAGTCATTCCTAAAAGCCAGATATCTTTATTGTGGTCAATCCTTTCCATGGCAAGAAAAACTGTCACAAAGAATTGGAAATCAAAGTCTTCTCTTTTATTTAATTCTGAATTTGTTCACTTAGCTAAGTCTACATGTAACAATGAGATTGCTACTATAAAAAATGAGAACAAACAATACAACCCACAAGTTAATTGCTGGGAAGACATTGTTTAATTTATTAGAAAAATATTAAGTGTTTTTCTTTTGCATGCATTGTGTTATGGATACTATATATAATTTTTTTGTTTGCCAAAGCCCAATTCATCAACTGAGACAGGGTTTATTAGCCTTTCCTGATAAATTTTCCAAACATCTGATTGAAGTTTGTTCCCCGGGCCCTTCCCTGATGCCTTACTGCTCGTATTCTCTTCAAATCCATCCTATTTTATTAGGAAAGTTAAATTCTGGACCCTCTCACTTGCAAGCCTTGACAGATAAACTTGTTTAGCTATTGATTTATTTCATTTTCAAAACTGAATCCTTCATTAATTTACCTTAGGAGCTATACAGCTGGACATAGAACCTTATTGACTTTTTAAGTATTTGGTCAGATCTCTTGTTTCTTCCAGTATTCCTTCTTTCCAAATTTTGGGTATCCACCTTTCTACCTTTTACTAATACAGTTAATAGGAACAGCCTTTTGAATTCTCCAAGTGTTTTCATAAAAAATCTTCCTCAGTATCCCTTTGTTAATATCTATAGTCTTATCTGTAAAGTTAATTATTCCCTTTATAACCATTTCTATATCATGCTTATTTGCTACAGTTTTATGCGGGGGGATGAATTTTGCAAAATCTCTGACAATCCTTCTGTCATCTCAAATTTTCTTTAGCATTACTACATTGTATATTTGTACAGTGACTTACTTTTACATGTAATAGTTTCTTTGATCAATCTTACTAATCTAATATCCAGTGTTTAGCCTCTTTGTGTTGATCTATCATATTCTTCAATACCTGTAGTCTCCACTCTCTGAACTGATCCCCCTCAAGATAGTAAGTGGGAAACCTCTTTTATTCTCACATTATATTCCAGTCCCCCATGTAGCTTGCAGAGCCCCATGAAATGCAACAGGTTTTGCATAATGCTGTTTAGCTCTCACCTATTAATGATTGGTGGGAAGTGCACTTTAAAAATGTTAATTCTTAACTTCTCCCATTAGCTTTCAGTTCTTGCAGACTGGCCTTCTTTGCCTTTCAGGTCATTCTCTTTAGAAATCTGGCATAACCTGAAAACATAATCCCACCCCCACCTCCTTCGTATGTCACTACAGCTGGAAACAATCTCCTGATATAACCCGTCACAATAACTTCTCATTCTTCTCATTACTTCGATGCATTTCTTGCAGACCCTCGACGTCAAGTGCCGCCTACTTAATATAGACCGATATTCTATGCCTGTTTATGGAATTAGATATCCAGTTCACATTCCAGGAAAAATATACTCCATTTTATTCCAATTTTTAATACACTTATTTTCTGGTGTGGCAGAAAACTCTCGTAACAGTCCTCATACTATTGTTCTGAATAACTCCTACTCTTTACCCCATCCCGGACAGCTATACTTTCAGCCTTTCATAGCCCATGATACCTACTGAAGAGCATTTCTATTACTAATTAAGATCAGAGCTCCATGGCCATTCATCCTTAACATCAAACAAGCACTGTCAGGTACTCAGTACTCAGGACACGCGAAACACTGTTTTTTTTTATCAAATAACAGTGTTTTACAGTTTTCACTTCAGTACAAAGGTAGCAAGCTAAACTGTTCCCCTGAAAGGGATGTATTTCTAAAAAAGACAAGCACACATGTACAGTCCTTACTTTATCATCATAGTGCTCAACTGTCCAGATTCTCACAGAATGGTCAGATTTTTTACTCATATTTATGATCTGCTCCTCATAAAATTTAAAATTTTCTGGCAAATCATTGAGGACTGAAGTCACTAAATAAAGACAGACATTTGAGTTTCAAACTTTGTATCCATCAGAAAATGCATGCTAACACAATACTTTTTATTCAGCTTTCTAAGTTTATAACAGCAATACTTTAAAAAAAATGTCCCTATTTTTAGCCCTTTATCCCTCCATTATTTTTTGGCTTTGGCCAGATTTCTTGTGATAAGAGGTTGAGAGATATGTTTACCATATATGAATTGTATGGAGAGCAAGACATAAAAATGTAAATACAGACATTTTGTGTTGAGCCCAGCAACAAAATAATGTTGTATTTTTGACATAATAATAACAATAATTTAAAAAAATGTATACAAGGCTTATTTGCCATATTCCACTACAATCTGATCATCCCATTTCTTCCTTTCCACTTCCAAGGGATGAATATTGAAGTTATACACCATCCAGATAGGCACCAGATTCAGGGCCAGTGTTACCATTTTAGTGACCTTCAGCACGCTTCAACTTGGGGTATACTTCTAAAGGTGTACTTGTACCACATGGCTGCACCTCTGCATTGCTTTTTGCACAGCAAATTCATGCCCTTTCTATGAACACATGCAGACTGTATGCGAGCAATCTACTGCACATTAGGTTCATAGGTTGATACTAGGCTATTTGCCCTAG
This sequence comes from Protopterus annectens, assembly GCF_019279795.1. Taxonomy (NCBI): domain Eukaryota; kingdom Metazoa; phylum Chordata; order Ceratodontiformes; family Protopteridae; genus Protopterus; species Protopterus annectens. The sequence goes on from NC_056725.1 coordinate 1,436,686,651, forward strand.
GGCATTTATAAGCCTAGCCAGAGTGTGTTTGGCTTTCGCCACCCTTTTAGATTAGTTGACTGTGCCTCTGTATAGTAGATCACAGAAGATAGCCCTTTTAAGGTTAGTTTACTGTGCCTCTGTCTAGTAGGGACACAGAAGAGATCCCAGGGGTAAACCTATGATCTCCCATCCACTCGTCAAGATTTCTCTTGAAGAGGGTCATTGAGGGGCTCTGCCTAACATGGATTGGGATTTTGTTCCAGAGTGAGGGAAGCCTCTGGGATATGAATCTGTCCCTCCAGCATGTCCTATTTATTTCTGTGCTGAGGTTTAAGTCCCTGGAGCATGTAGCTCTAAGGGATTTGGATTTCCTGAGGTGGAGCATGTCCATTAATTCTAGGTTGGACATGGCTTTAAATGTCAGGCACAGATCGCCTCTGAGTAGGCGATAAGCAACCGAGTAGAGCTGGACTTTCTTTAGCCTAACTGCATAGGGCATCTGTTTGAGTCCTTTGATCCTCTTGGTGAGGTACTTTTGGGGTCTTTCCAGTTGCTGCAGGTGTTGGGTAAGGTACATCCCAAATGGGGCATTGTATTCAATTATGGGCCTGATGAGTGATGAGTAAAGGGGCACAATGACCTCTCTTGATCTAGATGTGAACCCTTTCATGATAAGGTGGGCTATATAGAAGGTCTTTCTAACCACTTTGGCAATGTGATTGTCAAAGGAGAGATTGCTATCTACTTGGGTCCCCAAATCCCTAATTACTTCTTCCATACTTAATGGATTACCACCTATGTGGTAATTTGTGGGCACTTTGTTTTTCCCAAAGGGGATGACTATGCACTTTTTGGCATTTAGCTTTAGGCCATGACTCTGGCACCAGTTATCCATCTCTGTGAGACCCTTTTGGAGGATCTTGTGTCAGTCGGCGAGTCGATTATGGCACCCAGTTTGCAGTCATCTGCAAGCTTGGTCAGCCATAGTCCTCCCATTTTAGCCTGTACCTCAGAGAAATATATACCGAACAAGAGAGGTCCCAGGACTGAGCCTTGTGGGACATCACTTGTAACTGGTTTAGAGTCTGACATGGCATCTGCAATTCTGACCATGTGGGTTCTATCCCTGAGCCAGTTTGCAACCCATCTTGTGACATAGGGGTTGATATTTAAGCTGATGAGCTTATTTATAATGCCTGAGTGGGGTATTGTGTCGAAGGCTTTTGCGAGGTCCAGGTAGGCTGTGTGGGACTACCTTCCCTTCATCTATGGCCTTGGTGACTGTTTCAAAGAAGTTGACCAGGTTCAAGAGGCAAGATCTATCCTTAACAAAGCCGAATTGGGTAGGATCTAGTGTTTGGAGGTTCCCAATGTCTTTGTTTATGAGTTCCATGATGATACACTCCATAGCTTTGCAGACCAGGCTAGTCAGGCTTATAGGGAGATAGTTTCCGGGGTCCATTGTGGCACCACCTTTGTGGAGTGGGACCACTGTTGCTGTACGCCATTCCTTGGGTACATATCCTGTAGTAAGGCTGAGATTAAACAGTGACTTTATGTGAGGGTTCAGTTCTTCTTGGAGCTCGTGTAAGACGCAGCCCGGGACACCGTCTGGTCCCATTGATGCTGTCTTTTTTGCTTTGGAGAGGGCAGCTCTCACCTGTGCATCTGTGATGTCAGGGAGGCTACACTCTGTTGGGATAGACATTTGCTCTTTTGGGGGGGAGAAGTTTGCACTCAACCTGTCTGCCATGATATTGGCAATGTCTGTGGGTTCAGTGTATTTTTTGTCATTTTGCACTAACTCAGAGCATATCTGGGAGTTGCCACCCAGGTTCCTGACATAACTAAAGAAGGCCTTGTGATTATCTTTAGCATCTTGTGCAATTTTTCTTTTGAAGCTGGCCTTAGATGATTTTATGAGGGATCGTAGTTTCTTGCTAGAACTGATCAGAGATGCCTTCCCTTTTTGGGATTTTGCTCTATCATGTAGTAGCTTCCTCCTTCTGTTGTATAGCTTATTTATGGCTGGGGTCCACCAGACAGGTCTCCTGCCTTTGGAGGAGTGAGTCTTGGTTTTATTTGGGATAGCACAATCCATGCATTCCTGTAGGTGCCCATAGAATGCGTTTGTAAAGGATTCTGTGGTTTGGGCCGTATTTTCCACTGGCCCGGGGGCTTTGAAGGATTCCACCTCGGTTTTGAGAAGTGTGAAGTTTGCTTTTGAGAAGTTCTTCACTGTGGTTTCCTTGGCTGGGGGTGGGGATGGGATATGGATGTCCAGTGAGATTAATTTATGGTCAGATCTCTACCAATGAGGGGTATACCTCTGGTATGGAACATAGAGTCCCCATGTTGGTGATGATCAGGTCCAATATGTTTTCCCCTCTTGTGGAAGTGGTGACCAAATGTTCCATAGCATTTGAGTTTATAAATTCTAGGAACCATTGGGGGAGGGTGTTGGAGCTTGAGTAGTACTCCCAGTCTATGTTTGGGTAGTTGAAGTCACCCAATATAATGGTGTTTGGAGAGACCTTCATATTCTCCAGTGTTCTCAGGAAAGCTAAGTGGGGTTCCTGAGTTTGGGATGGTGGTCTGTAGCAGGCTACAAACTGAAAGGCAGTTTTGCCCACTGTTAGTTGCACATGGATGGTCTCCGATGCTTCGTGCAGTGCCATTAACCGTGAGGTGTGGGTATCTTTGATGAATATGGATACTCCCCCTCCATTTGTGGTTCGGTCTGAGTTTTGGGGCCGAAAAGCATGGTATGAGGTAGAACCTGGTAGTGCTAGGGTGCTCTCAGGAGCCTTGAACCAGGTTTCTGTTACTGCACAGATATCGATATTCTCCATACTGAGGAGAGCCTCGAGTGCATGCATCTTGAGGTTTAGACTTCTGGCATTAAGCAGCATTACCCTTAGTTTCTAATGAGTGACAGATACATACACTGGCTTTTCATTGCAATGAGTTTACATTGTGATGAGTCTCTGTAGCACACCAAAGTAACTAGCTACACAGATGTCCTGGAATGGTTTGCTGTCATCAAATCAAACATAAAACATTTTACAGGCATGTTAACGTCCCGTCATGTCAAAAATCACTATTGCACACGTGCAAAATACCACTCCAAAAAAGTGAAAACCTTTTCAATGTTAATGCCGAACTCCTGGGCAGAGCTCTCTGTTTTTATTCCCTTAGAATGCATACCTATCACGTTTTTGCAGGAGGGCAAGCCCCCTGCATCCACACCCTCTGCTACTAATATATTCCAACTCCAAGATCACACTACAGTGGGGATATGGATGCATTTCCAATCCCCACTGTACTGCAATCTCCATACATATAGTCGAACACACTTATGCAAATGCACTACTGCATTCACATAAGTGTGTTCGTCTATCCCATACACTTTTCATGTTGTGCACGACATTCTGATTTTTGGCAGCATACGTGCTGACGGAAAGTAGTTTGCACAAATGATAGCAAACTGTCCTCTCACACCTCCCTTCCTACCAGTAAGTTGTTATTTATCTCAAGACAGACAGTCCCATTAGGACCTAGTTGCAAAACCATTCACAGCCAAACTTATAATCTGCTTTATCCATCTGATTTGGCAAGTGAGTGCAGTTACTTGTGTAACCATGAATGCACAAGGTAAGCAAACATTTACAAGCTGGCCCATACCATATATATTATTTAGCAAATCTAATGAATACTGACACAGAAATCTGCTCACCAGCATTTATATCAGAAGCTGTCATGCACTTTTACAATTCAGCTTTGACTAGCCGGTCTACAACAGTGAACCATTCTTAGCATCATACACATAAATGCTAAGTATTTTTCACAGGTACCTAATGTTAGCTATGCCCCTCACACATGTTAAACTAAATGCTAACATGTGGACATACCCCTGACTTAATACAACAAGCTGCAAAGGTGTCAGTTCATAAAGGGTTAGGCCTCTAATTAGGCCCAAACAATTTTAGAGCCATAATCCTGACTACCATTCTGTGTAAAATCATGAATACAGTCATAAGGGAACTCATGCAAAATGCAAAGAGGATACACTTCTGATTAGCTATAGAACAGTAAAAGCATGGATTTGTTAGGAGAAAAGCTTGCATTTTAAATTGTTGCATTCTTTGAACAGGTAACACTCACTGAAGGGTTGGCATTGCATGCTGCACTTAACATTAAGGGTTGGCATTGCATGCTGCACTTAACATTAAGGGTTGGCATTGCATGCTGCACTTAACATTTAGATGAAGTGGCAGTGAACAAATGTGTTACAAGCCAGTAGCGTGCAAGCAGTTGTAGTAGCAGACTCTTACATTCTGCTTAATCATTATAGAAGATCAAACAACTGATGTCTAGGTATTTTAAAAAGTTTAATTTAGTATGCTACACAAGGTGTAGCCTTACCCTGTTCAAAGAAGTTTAACCACAGATAGCTCAGTTCTCTAATGTTTCTTGTTTTCATGTTATTCATTATCTGAAGACCCACTTAATACAATGCAGGGTCACCTGGGAGAACCAAAGGATATCAGACAAACAGAACAACTTTTCTATAGCGAGAGTAGCATTAACAATCTGCATCTGTTTGAAGACTATAATATAAATATATCAATACCTTTTTGCTGCTTGACTACATACATTTAGAGTCTAACTAATAAAGGAAAAGAAAGCAGATCATTAAAGTCCTTAATTCAGAGGTCCTACTAGCTGCATTGTTGACAGTATCCACATGCTGCACAGAACTAGATAGGTGCAAACACCTCTGATGCAGCCAGGGCACACTTCTTTTGCAGCATTACCAGTCAGTATTGCTTTGAAGGTGAGTATATGAAAAAGAACGCAGTCAGCAGTTTTACCTTATAAATACATATTCTTAAGAAAATCTGTGTAAATAGTCTGTCAGCCCCTTTCTGACATTGCCATTGCAGCCTTTTCACTTAATTTCATGTCCCTTAAAAATTCTACAAAATTTTCAGCACTTTCTTTTGAAGAGAACAAAAGGCATTATGATGCCTGCTATAAAGCAATTGAATTGCAAGTTTTATAGTTTATTAATCTCAGAAATCTACATGTCTATATCAGATAATTATTCAAAAAATGTATAATATATAACTGCAAGCAAAAATGCTGCACCAGGGGACCTTTATATGTTAAAAATAAGCCTACTGAATACCTAGATGTGATTCTAGCACTATTTCAACATAGAGTTTATCCTTGAGGTTGCTACTGTTGTTGTTTAGTTTTTCAGTAGAGCCAGACACTGTCAACTCAAAGATTTTAGTGCAAAGGCCAATTTGTTAAAAACTGCTTCTTTAAATTCTTGCAAATTCATAGGAATTACTTCAGTAACTCTGTCTATCCATCTTTGCCCCTGTAGCCCCCTTCTTATTTTGCCTCTGTTCTTTCCCAGCATCTATGTCTTGTCTAGTAAATCCTGTATGAGGTTTATTTGGCCAGAGTAGAAGATTTCAAATTTTACTATTCAACCTTCCAGTAAACAATCTGGGTTTATTTCCTTATGTAATGACTGATGTGATCCTCTTGCAGTCCATGGAATTTTGAAGTTTTCTCCAACATCACAGTTCAAAAACATCAATTTTCCATCATATAACCTTCCTTATAGACCATCTCTTATAGTAATATTGTATTACTGGGGAAACCATAGTTTTGACTATATGGAACTTTGCTGACAATATTATATATTTGCTCTTTAAAATCCTATTTGGAATTCCTTAGAATTTCTTCAAATAAACAAACATCGTTTAATTTCATGGCTACAATCACAATCAGAAGAGATCTTTGAGCAAAAGAAAAATAAAATCTGTTACTTCTGCACGTCTTCCTAATCTACTTGCAAAGAATTGATAGGGCTAGATGACACAATTTTATTCCCTTATTTTTCATGTTGAACAGCCAACTATTTTCTTGTACTTTCTTCTTTCACTTTATTAAACAGGCTATTAACTGGTCCACACATTCAGCCATCAGAGTGGCATCTTCATCATATATTAAGGCATTAATATTTCTGTCATCAATTTTGATTCCCTCATATGATTTATCAGACTTGGGATTTCAAACTATAAATGCAGAATATAAAATAAATATGCGGGGTGACAGTATACAGCCTGGTCACACTCCTTTCTCAAGTCTGAATCACTCAATTATTCCATATTTGCTACTGAATGTTGTCTCTTTTCTGTGTACAGATTCTCCAAGAAGCAAATAATGTGAACTAGCATCCCCATTTCTCTAAGATGTTGCCATAGTCAGTTATGATCCACAGAGTCAAAGCCTTAAAGTAGTCAATAAAACAGAAGAAGATATTTTTCTGGAACTCTCTTGTTTTCTGTTATCCAGCAGATGTTGACAATTTGGCCTTTGGTACCACTGTCCATTCTAAAACCTGTCTATTGTACATCTGGTAATTCTGTCATTATAGTTTTGTTAATCTGGATTGCATGAGAAATAAGTTCAGTTGTTGGATACTTTGAACATTCTTTCACATCACCATTTTATGGGACTGGGATATAAATTGACCTTTTTTAATCTCCTGGCCACTGCTTTATTTTCCAAATGTGCTGGCATATTCCAGGCAACAATGTGACAAAATCATTCTGCAGGATTTTAAACAATTTGGTTGGGATTCTTTACTCAAAGAAATGTTTATTAAAATCTTTTTCTATATCTTCCAATAGATTAAACCATAAATAGTGAAACATAAAATAATATAACATAATCAACTACTCAACAATTTACAAAAGAAACTATATACAACTGCCTAGGTAGACAATCTAAAACATCATATTTCCATATACAATATGCAATTTGTATTAAGATGCTGTGCTGACTAACCAGATCAATTTGTTTTGTCCAATATTTCGTCATCTTTATGCCAATAAGTGATGTATGATGTTGTCTTATCAGTACTTTTCTTTATGGCTGCTACTTCCATTTGAGACACAAAGACTGCGATTTTCTTGAAATCTTAAAAAGTTGGTGGTGCTTTATTCTTGCAGTAAGTTGTTATGGTTTTATGTACAATGGCAAGCAATGCCCACAGTAAAGGATATTTTACTTTTGGGATACATTGTGGTATGGGTACATTAAACAAAGCTAATGACTTGGTTAACTGAAAAGTATCATTAAAAATTGTTTGAAAGAAATAATTAATTTCAAACCAATATTTGTTCAGTGAATGACAATCACAAAACATGTGTTCCCAATCTGCTTTTGTATGCATTTACATCTCCAACAATCAATATGTTTCTTATATATTAGTTCTAATCTATGAGGGGTTAGAAAGGATCTATGTAGGAATTTCCATGCATATAGTTTCCACTGAACTGACTTGGTAGTAAGGCTTGGTGATAAAATTATCACTTATTTTTCATTTTTATCAAGATCCTTTTAATTAACCTGATTGTAATAATTCCAATAACAATTACTGGTATAGTTCTTTGTTTCTTTAAGTGTCTTATGAGTTTTGGATAGATGGCCTTGTCCTTTATAAGTATTATTTATTAAAAGTATCACAAGATCTATGAACTTAGGAATATTATTTTTAAAAGTTGGTGTCATCAGTTTCACCGTATTTGTGATATACTGTCTTAATTGTTGTATTGGTAGCCACAACTTATCATCTAACTCAAATTTCCTTTTGATTTGATCTAGTGTGAGTAATGTACTGCCACTAAGTATTTGATACCAATAAATCACTTTTTTTTCTTTAAGCTCTTTAATTACATTTGAATGAAAGGTAGTTATACATTCTTGTGTATAAGCTAATGGATGTAATATAAAAACATGTTTTTATATCTGGGTTCATGTTTATATATTTTCTAAACAGTATTATTATTTCAGTAACAATGATATGCTTTGCTTTTATACTTTTATTAAATATTATGTTATCTCCTATCACATTATAAAATACTTTTGTTGGATTTATACTGTATTGTTTATGGGCTGAGTTATTAACGATATTACATATAGATTCATGAATTAATTTCCATTTGGCTGTACAGGTTGAGTTCAGCCATAGAGTAACTGTTTTAGGAATAGATGACAATGAATAAATCTCTATATCTGGTAGATTAATTCCACCCTTCTCTCAACCTTTTAAATGGCTGTTAAGCATGATTCTAGGCTTATTGTTAAACCAAAGGAAATTCAGTATCATTTTATTGTATTGCTGTATACTTTTCTTAGTAGAAGGGATGGAAAAAGATTGTATATAATATAATAATTTTGGGAAAATTATTGATTTAATTATATACAGCCTATCTTCCATTGTATGAAACATATTCCATTTCTGCATTAATGGTTTTATTTGACTTAGTATATGAATATAGTTTATATTTATTGTTTATCTAGTGTTGCTAGATAGTATCATTCCTAGGTATTTAATTTTATTATCAGGCACTAAGTACTTAACAAAGTCATTATTTAATTCCCTTTTATTTGACTTAATTAATACAATTTTAGTTTTGATTTAATTAAATACAAGACCAGAAATAGTTTGAAAGAAGTTCATTGTTTGGAATGATTGAGTTAATGATTTATCTTTATCAGATATTGTCAACAGGATGTTACCAACAAATAATTGTATGTTCATTTCTAAGTTCATAGGTTCATAGGTTCATAGGTTCATACTAGACTATCTGCCCGAGGGCATTTATAAGCCTAGCCAGAGTGTGTTTGGCTTTCGCCACCCATTTTAAATTAATTTTGCTATGCCCTTTTTTGAGGTTAGTATACTGTGCCTCTGTCTAACAGTGACACAGAAGTGATACCCGGGGTAAACCTACGATCCCCCATCCACTCATCAAGATTCCTCTTGAAGAGAGTCAATGAGGGACTCTGCCTAACCTGGACTGGGATTTTATTCCAGAGTGAAGGGAGCCTCTGGGTTATGAATATGTCCCTCCAGCATGTCCTATTTATTTCCGTGCTGAGGGTCAAGTCTCTCGAGCGCATAGCTTGATGAGATTTGGATTTTCTGAGGTGCAGCATGTCCAATAATTCCGGGTTGGACATGGCTTTATACTTCAGGCACAGATTGCCTCTGAGCAGGCAGTATGCCACTGAGTAGAGCTGGAGTTTCTTTAACCGGGCAGCATATGGCATCTGTTTGACCCCTTTGATCCTCTTGTTGAGGTACTTTTGGGGTCTTTCCAGTTGCTGCAGGTGTCTGGTAAGGTACATCCCAAAATGGGCATTGTACTCAATTATGGGCCTGATGAGGGATGAGTAAAGAGGCACGATGACCTCCCCTGATCTAGATGTGAATCCCTTCATGATTAGGTGGGCTATATAAAATGTTTTTCTAACCACTTTGACCATGTGGTTGTCAAATGAGAGATTGCTATCAACTTGGGTCCCCAGGTCCCTAATTACTTCATCCGTACTTAATGGATTACCACTTATGTGATAATTTGTGGGCACTTTGTTTTTGCCAAAGGGGATGACTATACACTTTTTTGGCATTTAGCTTGAGGCCATGGCTCTGGTACCAGTTGTCTGTTTCTATGAGGCCCTTTTGGAGGATACTTGTGTCGGCTGGAGAGTCGATTATGGTGCCCAGTTTGCAGTCATCTGCGAACTTGGTCAGCCTCAGTCCTTCCATGTTGGCCTGTACCTCTGAGAAATATATACCGAACAAGAGAGGTCCCAGGACTGAGCCTTGTGGGACGCCACTTGTAACTGGTTTGGAGTCTGACATGGCTCCAGCAATTCTAACCATGTGGGTTCTGTCCTTGAGCCAGTTTGCAACCCATCTAGTGACATAGGGGTTTATATTTAAGCTGGTGAGCTTATCTATAATGACCAAGTGGGGTTATTGTATCAAAGGCTTTTGCGAGGTCCAGGTAGGCTGTGTGGACCACCTTCCCCTCGTCAATGGCCTTGGTGACTGTTTCAAAGAAATTGACCAAGTTTAAGAGGCAGGATCTGCCCTTAACAAAGCCGAACTGGGTAGGATCTAGTGTCTGTAGGTCCCCAATATCTTTATTTATAAGGTCCATGATGATCATTTCCATAGCTTTGCAGACCAAGCTAGTCAGGCTTATGGGGCGATAGTTTCCAGGATCTGTTGAGGCACCACCTTTGTGGAGAGGGACCACCGTTGCTGTATGCCACTCTTTGGGTACATATCCTGTAGTAAGGCTGAGATTGAACAGTAGTTTTATGTTTGGGTTTAGCTCTTCTTGGAGTTCATGTAGGACACAGCCCAGGACACCGTCTGGTCCCATTGATGCTGTGTTTTTTGCTTTGGAGAGGGCGGCTCTTACCTGAGCATCTGAGATGTCAGGGGGGCAGCACTCTGTTGGGATAGATATTTGCCCTTTTGGTTGGGGGGGGGTTTGTGCTGAACCTGTCAGCTAGGATGTTGGCAATGTCTGTGGGTTCAGTGTATTTTTTGTCATTTTGGACTAATTCTGAGCATATCTGGGAATTCCCACCCAGGTTCCTAACATAACTAAAGAAAGCCTTGTTATTATCCTTAGTGTCCTGTGCAATTTTTCTCTCGAAGCTGGCCTTAGACGATTTTATGAGTGCCCGTAGTTTTTTGCTAATACTGATCAGAGATGCCTTCCCTTTTTGGGATTTTGCTCTATCATGTAGTAGCTTCCTCCTTCTATTGTATAGTTTGTTTATGGCTGGGGTCCACCAGACAGGATGTCTGCCTTTGGAGGATTGGGTCTTGATTTTATTTGGGATTGCATGATCCATGCATTCCTGAAGGTGTTCATAGAATGCGTTTATAAAGGATTCTGTGGTCTGGGCCGTATTTTCCTCAGGCCTGGGGGCTTTGAAGGATTCCACCTTGGTTTTGAGGAGTGTGAAATTTGCTTTAGAGAAGTTTTTCACTGTGGTTTTCTGGGCAGGGGGTGGGGTCGGGATGTGAATATCCAGTGAGATTAGTTTATGGTCTGATCTTAACAGTGAGGGATACACTTCTGGTCTGGAGCATAGAGTCCCCATGTTGGTGATGATCAGGTCCAGTATGTTTTTCCCTCTTGTGGGAGTGGTAACAAGTTGTTCCATCGCATTTGAGTTTATAAATTCTAGGAACCTTTGGGCTAGGGTGTTGGAGCTAGAGTAATGCTCCCAGTCTATGTTTGGGTAGTTGAAGTCGCCCAATATAATGGTGTTTGGAGAGACCTTCATATTTTCCAGTGTTCTCAGGAAGGCCGAGTGGAGTTCCTGGGTTTGGGAGGGTGGTCTGTAGCAGGCTATAAACTGGAAGGCAGTTTTACCCACTGTTAGCTGCACATGGATAGTCTCTGATGCATTGTGCTGTGCCACCAACCTGGAGGTGTGGGTATCTTTGATGAATATTGATACTCCCCCTCCTTTTATGGTTCGGTCCAAGTTTTGGGGCCGAAAAGCATGGTATGAGGTATAACCTGGTAGTGCTGGAGTCCTCTCGGGAGCCTTAAACCAGGTTTCTGTTACTGCACAGATATCGATGTTCTCCATGCTAAGGAGAGTTTCGAGTGCATGCATCTTGAGGTTTAGACTTCTGGCATTGAGTAGCATTACTCTTAGTTTCTTATCCCTTGTGATACCTATGGAGGTGGGTTTGTCTTTTGAGCCTTGCCTAAAAAAGGCACTATGGGGGTAGCAAGAGCCTTAGCCAATATCCGAAAGCCCAGGGGTGATAGGTGCAAGCTGTCCCTAGCGAAGCATCGTGGCTTGTCGAGCATGTCATCCCAGGCTGACAGGCATTGGATCCCCTTTGAATGACACCAATACTTAAGCCAATTGTTGAAATTGATCATCTTGTCTTCATATTGTGGCATCATTCTTGGTGAAGGTAAGATGCTACTCAAGGTCAGGGTCATACCGGCCTGGGCTACATGCTCAGAGAGCTCCTCTATGTCTCTTTTCATGTAGTCCAGGGAGGTACGTCTCAGGTCATTCACACCAGCATGGACAATGACTGAGTCATATTTGTACTTGCCTTGGTGTGACCTGAGTGCTTGTGTTATGTGGCAGATACTAGCGCCCGACAAGCAGCTCACCATGACCTTCTCCTTGTTCAGCCTGGTGAGCGGGATGTCAGTGTGCCTGATGATAGAGTCACCTATTACAATTGTATCAGGTGTGTTGTTTAGCCTTAAGAGCTGTGACTGTTTGGCACACTGGCTTTGTGAGCTATGTGTTGCACGTGTTTTGTTTTGTGGTAGCGGTTGCTTGGGTGTCTGCTTTGAAGGTCTCTGCTGCTTAGACAGATTTTTATTTAGAGCCTCCAAGTATGTTTTTGTGTGTTTATGTGTTTGGTTTGCTGTCATGGTAGGTCTATGTGAGACTGGCATTGTAGTGAGTGTGGTTTCCTTTTCCTCCTGACTGGTTACGCCAGTACTGAGTTGAGAGAGCTTAACCTCCAGTTTGGCTATATGGTTGCATCTCTCACATGTGTTGGAATTTGTTGGGAGGAGTAGAGGGTTGTCTGTGTACATGAGGCAGTTGTAACATTGCCTCAGGATTCCCAGATTCACCAGCTGGACCGGAGAGGAGATTGACAACTGACCTTTGGACATGCTAGAATAGTATTGGGAATTCCTTTATAATTGAAAAAAGGGCCAATGGGGAACAAGGTACTCAAGGGGAGTTTGTGAGTGTGTAGTGCTTTTAATTTTTTAGCGCAGACCTATATAATTGCTTTAGTGAGCAAGTGCCAGGTAACTTAAATGCAATGTGCTACAGGTAACTTAAATGCAAAAATGACAAACAGTAACTTTCATTCAAGTGAAACAAGGAAATAAGTACAGTAAGCAATGCAGATATCACTAGGTATCCACAGAAGCGCTGAAAAGCCGTGTTTTAGGTGAAATTAGCACTTCAGGGAAATAACAAGCAAACAAACAACAAGCATACAAACAAAGCTAGATTCAGCAGGCCTGGATCTAGTCTATGCTACAGCAAACAAGGTGTACCAATTTCAGTAAGAAGCAGTTCAAATATGCAGGCACTATAAGCCTTTAACCAGAAATTCCCAGCTCAGAAGGGCAGAGTCCAGCCTCTCCTCCCACAAGAGTGCAGACCACAAACCCTCTTAATGTAAAATAACTGGCCTGAAACCAGAATTAATACACTTTTAGAATAACAGACACTGAGCCCTCAATCAGCAGTTCCCAACTTAGAAGGATGTAAGCTACCTGTCCTGCCACCACAGTGCAGGCCACAAACCTTCCTAATATAAAACAACTGGTCTGAAGCCCAAGTGCTTAATCCAAAAGACTTAGAATGATAGCTACACTTTAATCAAGTTACTACCAAGCAGTAATAAATACAATTGAATACTTTAAAGAATGCCTGGATTAGTGCTCAAGTTATACAAACAAAGCCAGATTCAGCAGGCCTGGATCTAGTCTATGCTACAGCAAACAAGGTGTACCAGTTTCAGTAAGAAGCAGTTCAAATATGCAGGCACTATAAGCCTTTAACCAGAAATTCCCAGCTCAGAAGGGCAGAGTCCAGCCTCTCCTCCCACAAGAGTGCAGACCACAAACCCTCTTAATGTAAAATAACTGGCCTGAAGCCCAAGTGCTTTAACCAGAATTAATACACTTTTAGAATAACAGACACTGAGCCCTCAATCAGCAGTTCCCAACTTAGAAGGATGTAAGCTATCTGTCCTGCCACTACAGTGCAGACCACAAACCTTCTTAATGTAAAACAACTGGTCTGAAGCCCAAGTGCTTAAACTAAAAGGCTTAGAATGAGTTACACCAAGCAGTAATAAATACAACTGAGTACTTTTAAGATGACGCAAAAGCAAAATAAAGTAGGAAGAAACACAAATACAGTAAAAGCAGATACATTTTTTTTTTGAGTGAGCAAATGAGATGGGCCCAGGAGGAGTATCCAAGTGCAAATTTACAAGAGGGGCAGGCAGTTTCAAAGCCACCAAGATTAACACCAAGACAAAAACAGGGAGGGTGAGTGGGGACCTACTGAAAAAACAGTCAACTTCCAGGTAGATATTGCTCAATGCAACACAAACAAATTACTTTAAATTGTGTATTATTTGATAAAAGTGCAGGTAAAAATCTACATAACTCCACTCATGTAGGTCTCAGTTGGCCAAAGCTCACAGTTTAAACAGAAAACAATTCACTGTACCACTTGTATAAGACAGAAACCGAATAACAATGAGGTAAACTACACCCACTTATCACTGGCTATGCAGGTTTTTTAACAAGCCTTAACTGAAAATACCACTTGTATAAGATCTACTGAAAAAACAGTCAACTTCCAGCTAGATATTGCTCAATGCAACACAAACAAATTACTTTAAATCATGTATTATTTGATAAAAGTGCAGGTAAAAATCTACTTAACTCCACTCATGTAGGTCTCAGTTGGCCAAAGCTCAGTTTAAACAGAAAACAATTCACTGTACCACTTGTATAAGACAGAAACCGAATAACAATGAGGTAAACTACCCCACTTATCACTGGCTATGCAGGTTTTTTAACAAGCCTTAACTGAAAATACCACTTGTATAAGACCTACTGAAAAAACAGTGAACTTCCAGCTAGATATTGCTCAATGCAACACAAACAAATTACTTTAAATCATGTATTATTTGATAAAAGTGCAGGTAAAAATCTACTTAACTCCACTCATGTAGGACTCAGTTGGCCAAAGCTCACAGTTTAAACAGAAAACAATTCACTGTACCACTTGTATAAGACAGAAACCGAATAACAATGAGGTAAACTACCCCCACTTATCACTGGCTATGCTATGCAGGTTTTTTAACAAGCCTTAACTGAAAATACCACTTGTATAAGACCTACTGAAAAAACAGTCAACTTCCAGCTAGATATTGCTCAATGCAACACAAACAAATTACTTTAAATTGTGTATTATTTGATAAAAGTGCAGGCAAAAATCTACTTAACTCCACTCATGTAGGTCTCAGTTGGCCAAAGCTCACAGTTTAAACAGAAAACAATTCACTGTACCACTTGTATAAGACAGAAACCGGATAACAATGAGGTAAACTACCCCCACTTATCACTGGCTATGCAGGTTTTTTAACAAGCCTTAACTGAAAATACCACTTGTATAAGACCTACTGAAAAAACAGTCAACTTCCAGCTAGATATTGCTCAATACAACACAAACAAATTACTTTAAATTGTGTATTATTTGATAAAAGTGCAGGTAAAAATCTACTTAACTCCACTCATGTAGGTCTCAGTTGGCCAAAGCTCACAGTTTAAACAGAAAACAATTCACTGTACCACTTGTATAAGACAGAAACCGAATAACAATGAGGTAAACTACCCCCACTTATCACTGGCTATGCAGGTTTTTTAACAAGCCTTAACTGAAAATACCACTTGTATAAGACCTACTGAAAAAACAGTCAACTTCCAGCTAGATATTGCTCAATGCAACACAAACAAATTACTTTAAATCGTGTATTATTTGATAAAAGTGCAGGTAAAAATCTACTTAACTCCACTCATGTAGGTCTCAGTTGGCCAAAGCTCACAGTTTTCAGTTTATTCTCAGTTAATATGCCTTTAATATTTGTGTTCATTCTAACATAGTTATCAAAAGGCTCAATTGCTAATGCAATCAGTAAAGGTGAAAGTGGGCATCCTTGCTTAGTTCCTTTCCTAATAGTTACAGAACTAGAGAGGCATGGCCCAATCTTAACATAGGCCAGAGAATTTTCATATAGTGTTTTAATTAAGAATTTTAATTGTTGTGAAAACCATATTCTTCTAGTACCACCAGTAAATAATTCCAGTCTCTTGAATCAAAGGCGCTATTGATGTCAAGACTCACCAGAGTCATGTCTTTCTTACTTAAATCAACATAATCTATCAAGGCAAAAATTCTTTTAATATTAGTGTAGGTGTTTCTATCTTTTATGAAACCTGTCTGATCATGATCAATTGGAATTCTATCACTTCCTGCAGACTTGGTATTAGCAAAGACTTTTATTTTAACTACAGTCTCACTTTAGATTAGAGTACATACCCCTGTAGGTGTTAGTGATACAAGGGTCTTATATAGTTCTTCTGTATATTCATGGTACCTATTCTTAATGTCTTTTGCATCTGATAATTCCCTTCCACTCGTTACAATTCTGCCATATTTTTCCATTTCTTGGCACTATTAATTTAAAATGCCTCCTTATCTCTTCTTGTTCTCTGAAACTCTGCAGTCAGTCTATCATATTCTTCCCAATCTCCGTTGCCTTTTATTCTCATTCTTTCCTTATCCACTTATTAAAAGTCTCCAGAGAAAGTTATTTTGCCTTCTTAATATTTCTATTTGAGATATTTTTGTTGCCACCCTCTACACGATATTAAAGTAATATCCTTATGGCACTTTAGGTTAGAATATGCACTAAACCATGTTTCCCCGTTGCCAAGATTTAGGATTCTACATATGTTGCAGCACTGAGAAAGGAGAAGTACTGGAATCTGTAATGCAGAAATTCCATCGATCATGTCAAGCTGAGCTCCCTTAGTCTAACTGTAAAAGGAAAGCCTCTCCTCTCCTCTACTCTCCTCTCCTCTCCTCTCCTCTCCTGCACAGCTACTACTTCCAGTGTGTGCCTTGAGATATTTACTACATTGCTCCTGTTAGTCACAGAAGCAGAGTATCTATCAGCAAGCTAGGGCCACTTAACCCACCAAGACTATACATTGTCCTATCTACTAGGTAAAGTTTTGGTCATTATTAGTCAATATACTTCTACTTTCTGAACACTTCTAGAATTTTGTTTATGCTGCTTTTAATGTATTCTTGAATTTCATTGCATTTTTTTTTATTCCACAACTTCTTAAAGAAGGCAGCTTTATACATCTACAACTCGCCATGTGAAAAAATACTTCTCACTATACTTTTAAGCCACCCTCTCTCTGTCTGTAAAAATGTGGACACTTGTAATTGCATAATATCTTTTTATGAGAAGTGATTCCTTCCTTCCTTCCTTCCTGGATTTTATCAATTGCCTTCAGGTTGTGTAATATTTCTTTAATGCCACATTCGCCACTCACCTTTTTTCTTTGATATGCATAAGTTCAGTTATTTTTTTTCTTGATGTGACTTTTGCTTGTAATACCTTTATTGTTGTATTTCTTTGTACAGTCTCTGTTCTATTAATGGAATCTTGCTGATGTTATTTCCAGAACTATACTCAGTAGCCAAGATGTTGTGTTCTCATCAATTTTATGTATGCAGCAAGTCAGCTCCATTTAGAAGGATAAAGCCCTGCTTATAGCTCAGATGACCCAAGTCTGACTAGCAGCTTAAGTACCCTTTACAGCTTGTGCAGGGCAGAAGAGGAGTGACATGGCTTTGCAAGCTCACCTCTTCTCTGGAAAACGTGTTGGTGTACATGGCTGAAACATGCATTACAGTGATTGAATCCCTGTGGGGACTGGACATCCTACAGGACTGCTGGCTTCAAAGGGGGCAAGGCTGTTTTAAGGGGATACATAACTTGAGTAAGAAAGTGACATGCCTTCACTGATGTTCATTGGATGGCAAACCATGTTTGTGTTATTGGGCATGACTAGTGGGCTGAACAAGTGCAAAAAAAACAAAAAAAAAAAAACACAACACTCCTGATGGCTGCCCCTCACAGCTGGCTCTCGCTCTGGTACATGGGGGATTGCATTGGACAACTGACCAAGACACGACCTGATGACTGGAAAAAAAAAAACAATATGTATTTAAGAAAAAAAAGTTCCATTTTTCTTCCTGTAATATATCTCCTGTTTGCATTTCAGAAACCGCCAGCCTTTCTTGACACCTTCTTACACGTATTACTCAGCCATGGAAATTCATGTATAATAATGTCAAGGTCCATTTCCATTTTTATTATTATTAGCAGCTTCTCACCTCCCATTATGTAGGTTTTCCTTGTTTTTTTGTGTTACCCATGTGTATTATCTTACACTTCTATGCTTTGTCTCTAAATTGCCACGCTGCTAATGAGTTTTTAACTTGGCCAAGGCTCTCCCCATGTCATCTTCTTCTTCTTTACTAGCTCTAATACTATTTTTTTGTCATGTGCACAGAGGCATACTTTTCTGTCTAAGCCTTCTGTAATGTCATTTACATAACACTGAAGAGGACTGATCACAGAAGTGAATTGTGTAGAGCATGTCTTCCCTTTCATCATGAAGGATTCATTTCCCTATTATCCACTGAGCCCTGTTTTCACCAGTTTAGTTTTTAACACAGACTGCCACTATGGGACCCCCCTCAGTTAGCTAAGCTGCATATTAATCATGTGGACAGGACTGTGTCCAATGCTTTCTAAAATCAAAGTTCATCACAAACACACCACCTCCATTAGTCATTACTAGGATGACCTAGTTAAAGGAATCTAACACATTTTGCAGACTTGTCCTGCTTCCTGTCAATTTACATTGTTGAACCTGCTTTGCTGCTCTTCATCTAAATAATAATCCTTTTAACTATTCTGTAAGTTATTACATTTCTTTTCCAGTCACTGAGTTTAAAGTTACAGTTTGTAGTTTTGCACCATCGTCTCATGTTTTATTAATGAGAGTGTTCAGAGATCTTACATTTAGGAGTTATTACCAGTGTTCCACATTGCTTTGTCTACCTTTAATTTTAATAGTTCTTTCAGAAATCTTTGTCATGCAAAAAGACTGATATTATGAAACATTTCTGTTGCATGGTTTTGCATGTTCTGGTTCTTGTTTGCGAATCTTCAGCTACTATTCATTATCTGTGCCCCGGTGACACTCTCGTTATGTTTCCTCTTGCTTGTTAACCTTTAATGTGCCTCCCTTAATTGCTTATTGCTCTTTTGCCTATAAAAGTTTGTTTCTCCTATCTCAGTGGAGTGTGTTTTAGTTTTTGTATTTAAACTTTTGTTGCTGCCATTGTCTCATCTGCTTCCTGCTGTTTCATCTGATATTGTTTTCTTTCTTCTTCCTTTTCTGTCTCCTTTCTGCACTGCCCACCTCAATTTTTTTCTTATACTTCTAAAATGCTGTGGCTTTCTGCTTAACATTTTTTTTCTATTTCTTTCAGGAGTCTCAGTTGCTCTTTTGTATTATTGTATTTTGTTGATCACTTCTGAGAGGGAGCAATGATCCCCAACACACACAGTCACATAGACACACACACACACACACACACGCACACACACACACACACACACACACAGTCACATAGACACACACACACACACACACACGCACACACACACACACACACATTTCATGCCTCTTTACAGGCTGAGTTCATTGTTTTTTGTTGCACTTTCTCATCCTGCTAAAGTAAGCTTGCTTCAGGTCTAGCATTCTTATTTTGGTGTGTTTTTCAAATGTGCAGTTATATTTATAGATAGAGGGTCACTTTTTACGTTACTAAGCGCCCACCATTATCTCTTTCTGGGAAGCTCTCTGCAACTGCACCTGACAGTGCTACACCCAGACAGTGGTTTAATACAGCATGTGCGATACATGCACCTGCCAGGGTATCAAGCCTGACCCTGTCTCTGATAGCTCTGCCATTAAAAGGGGTGTTTCTGTAATGCTTTAAGTCTATCACTGTAATGTTTATTTTTTTCCTGCACTTGAAATGGTGGCCTCTCAAATAACCCCTGTGTGAATTCTACTGTTGTTTTCTGATTCCAGAGGGAACAATAAGCTTTCTCCATCTTGCTTACTTGCTACTTTCTTGCTGTTACCCCTTTTGTTATGTAAAGAGCTGCCCTTCCTCAGTTTTTTCTTTCCTCCCCCCCCCCTCTCTCATAGGGAGAAATCCCAGGTATGTTGTTTAGTTGGCCTTGTCCTGTGATGGCCATAATATCCAGGCAGTATGAGACTATCAGTTCATGGAGCATTTTACGCAAAGATAAACCATAGCTTATTTATATGCAACTGCTGTAAGCAAGCCAGACTTATAGATATCTGGTTATACAATATTAGACATGATTTACTAATTTGCATGTTGCACATTGCACTGCTTGCACATGAAGTAATTCATACCTATTGCACCATTTTCAAAGAACAGATTAGTTAGCTTTGTGTCTTTAATCTTGTCAGGAAAAAAATCCTAAAATGAGCCTCGTATTATGAGATCCAGAGATATTTGTAACAAAAACTAGGCTATGTTTTGTTACCATTTGTTAGTAAATAGACCTACTTAGATTAGATCACATGTGAATACCTGCCTAGGAAATGAAATGGGTGGCTATTATTTACTGAACTTCACCTACTTTGTCATCCATATATTTTCTGTACCCACATTCATCAAACGCAAGGTCTGTGAGCCAGAGCCAGTCCCAAAAAACAGTAGGCATAGAGGCAGAACTAGCTCCAGAGAAGACATCATGCCATCATAAGGCACGTGCACTCTTAATGCTGTACTTACACACTTAACCAGGTGACAATATAGCATCAACAAGGAACCTGCTAGGATGTTTATGCTCCTCACCATGTGTACCAACTTTCCCACCCTCACATAGGGTCTGGATCTCAAGCCAGAATGGGCAACAGTTGCTACATAAAACCACCTACTCCATACTTAGCACATGTTTGCAACTTGAATACTTCTCCTAAATGTCTTACTTTCTAACCAGTGATGTTTTACTTTTTAGCTGTAACTTAATAGCATTGTAATTGTCTTACCCTACCAACAAATCTATGCATCCTCAAAAAATGCATCACCGGCCTTTGTTTTCACCACTGTCTGTGGTGTATTCAATGGACTGAGTTGTTTTGCCTAGCTAATGCTCTTTGGGGGCGGGGAGGGGCATGACGTAAGGACTGTGAGACAGGAAGGATGTTGATTGTATTGTACGCTGGCTTGTCAATAAAGTTTGGAGTTGGTAGCAACAGCACACAGTTGTCCCGCGTCTTCCTTTCTTAAGTAAAAGAACACGACATGGTGTCAGAAGTGCTGTGTGGCTGTGCCTGGGACTGCTGAACACTTGCTGAAGACCGGTGGCCTAGTGCCGTGGGGGCGGACATGTCGGATGAAGAGAATGGTCGGCAGCTAGAATTAACATGGCGGCTAGCGCTCCTAATGCTACGTTTAGCATTCAGCCGCCTGAGCCCTTTGATTTCTCCAAACCTCATGAATGGACACGATGGATACGCCGCTTTGAACGGTTCCATCAGGCCAGCAATTTATCTTCGAACCCAGAAGGGAACCAGGTGAACACCCTGATATACTGCATGGGCGATGAGGCAGACGATGTCCTGAGAGGCCTCAAACTAACCGATGCAGAGCATCAGGAGTATGCCAAAGTGAAAGACGCGCCGAAAGATTTTTTATTGTCAAAAAGAACATTGTTTATGAACGTGCACGATTTAACATGCGGAAACAAGAACTGAATGAGACTGTTGATGCTTTTGTTACTGCTTTGCATGCTTTAGCTGAGCACTGCAATTATGGGACGCTGCACGATGAGCTCATAAGAGATAGAATTGTTGTGGGCTTGGCTGACACCAGACTGTCCGAGCGGATGCAGATGGAGAAAGAGTTGGACTTGGAGAGCTGTAAACATGGCCAGACAGTCGGAGGAGGTAAAGAAGCAGCAGACGGCTTTGAGGTGCGATAGTAGTGCCCTGCAGTATAACGTGAACGCTGTGCAGACACCACTCGACACCAAACGCCGGCTGGAGACCTCGAAGGTTGGGGCAAGGCCTTGGCGCCGATTTTTCAGCGACAGGCGCAAAGGGTAAAGACGCTCCGATTTCGCAGTGTTACAGGTGTGGGGGCCCATTTCATCATAAACTCCTATGCCCGGCGACTGCTGCAAGATGTCGCTCGTGTGGGAAGAAGGGCCACTACCAGCGAGTCTGCAGGCAGATTAAGGCAAGGCAGTGTATCGAGGAGGACGAGGAGCTTGGCGAGCGTGAAGAACAGGGCTTTTTCCTTGGTTCTGTCTCCTCCGGGAACCATTCCTGGATTGTGGAGGTTCAAATAGAGGGCACATCTATGACTTTCAAGCTTGACACGGGGCGGATGTTACTGTTATTTCCAAGTCAGACCTGGACAACTTGTTCAGTGGGAAGGATGCTCCTCTGCTCCAGCAGCCGGAGAGACCCTTGTTGGGGCCTGGAGGGACGCCACTGGAGGTCACAGGATCCTTGGAGCTTCAGCTTGGTTATGGACAAAGACAGACATGCGAGAAGGTGTATGTTGTTAAAGGCCTCCGCACGCCGCTTTTAGGTCTTCCTGCTATTTTGGGGCTGGGTCTCCTGGGCGGGTTGACACTATTACCATGGAGTCTTTGAAGGCCTCATACCCTGAACTGTGCTCTGGGCTGGGGGTAGTGCAGCGGAAATACCATATAAAGCTTCAGCCAAATGCGGTGCCATACTCTTTGAAGACCCCCAGGAGGATACCCCTACCTTTGATGGGGAAAGTGAAGGAGGAGTTAATGAGGATGGAGACACTGGGTGTTGTTACCAGAATGGAGGAACCTACTGACTGGTGTGCAGGCATGGTTGTCGTCCCAAAGAAAGACAGTAACAGACTGAGACTATGTGTAGACTACACTAAGTTAAATGAATACGTATGCAGGGAGAGGTTTGTGCTGCCCTCGGTTGAGCAGAGTCTGGGGATGCTTGGCGAAGGTGTTTAGTAAACTGGATGCCAATATGGGATTTTGGCAAATTCCTTTGTCAGAGGAGTCGGCGCTTACCACATTCATAACCCCTTTGGGCGTTTTGCTTCAATCGCCTTCCCTTTGGCATTAACTCTGCACCCGAACACTTTCAACGCATGATGGCAGAGGTCATTGAAGGACTAGAAGGTGTGATTTGCCACATGGACGACGTGCTGGTCTGGGGTCGTTGCCAGGAGGAACACGATGCCCGGCTTCATGCGGCATTAAAGAGACTGGAAGAGGCAGGCATCACGCTGAATGTGGGAAATGTGACCTGTCAAGGAGCAAAGTGACCTTCTTGGGCCATGTCATCACAGATTCTGGCATAAGCCCAGACCCAAGGAGGACCGCGTCCATCACGGAGATGGAAGCACCTGCAACAGTAGGAGAACTCAGGAGTTTCCTGGGCATGGTGAATCAGGTGGGAAAGTTCATCCCTCATTTGGCTGAGAGGGATAGAGCTCTGAGAGACTTACTATCAAAAGAATAGCTGGTACTGGGGGACCAGGAAAAGGCATTCAATGACTTAAAAGATGCGATCACCTCACCTCCAGTTTTGGCTGTATACGACCCGAATAGGGATACGAAGGTTTCTGTGGATGCATCATCCTTTGGGTTAGGGAGCGTGCTGCAGCAACAATGGGAGGACGGCTGGAGACCTGTGGCCTACGCATCAAGGTCACTCTCACCTACAGAGCAACGATATGCCCAGGTTGAGAAAGAGGCTCTAGCGTCTACCTGGGCATGTGAACGCTTCAGAGGTTACCTATTAGGTAAATCGTTTTGTCTAGAAACTGATCACAAACCCCTGGTTTCATTGCTTGGAGGTCAGGCGCTGGATCTTCTACCGCCTAGAATCCAACGCTTCAGGATGAGACTGATGCAGTTCTCATACACAGTGCAGAAATCACTGTGGGTGGCAGATGCCTTGTCACGTTCTCCACTTAAAACCAGGCTAACACTGGAGGAAACAAAGTTGATGGAGGACACGGATATCTATGTGAACAGTATTGTGGAAAACATGCAGGTGAAGCCTTCCTTCCTCCAGACACTACGGGAGCAGCTGAAAGCAG
This sequence comes from Protopterus annectens, assembly GCF_019279795.1. NCBI lineage: Eukaryota > Metazoa > Chordata > Ceratodontiformes > Protopteridae > Protopterus > Protopterus annectens. The sequence continues at coordinate 1,436,710,363 of NC_056725.1, forward strand.
ACAGTGTGTGTGTGCGGGTTATGGAATTGTGCAGTCAGGGGTGGCCGCTGTATGCGAACCAGGAACTCTTGCTGAAGAGCTACTGGCCAGATCGTTCTACATTAACAGTGAAAGATGGGTTGCTGTTAAAAGATTCACGCCTTGTTATCCCCTCTGCCATGCGTAATGAGGTGTTGTTGAAATTACATGAGGGACATCAAGGTATCGTGAAGTGCAAAGCCAGAGCCTGTCAGACGGTCTGGTGGCCTGGACTCAGCCAACAGATAAACGACATGGTTTCGGGATGCAGGACGTGCATCTCAGAGAGGAGGAATCATCCTGAGCCCCTCATCCCAACTGAATGTCCGGACAGACCATGGCAAAGAGTGGGCACGGATTTATTTGAACTAAAAGGACATACTTACCTTCTTGCTGTGGATTACTTATCCAGGTTTCTTGAGATTGCATTGTTGAAACATAGCAAATCCAACGAGGTCATCACCCACTTAAAGTCCTTCTTCGCTCGCCATGGTATCCCAGAGGTCCTCGTGTCCGATAATGGCCCTCAGTTTTCAGGCCAATCTTTTGCGGACTTCGCGGCTTCTGGCCGAGCATGTTACAAGCAGCCCCAGGTTCAGTAGCGGGGAGGCGGTTCAGACTGTGAAGAACCTGCTTAAGAAAAGTGTCGATCCATACATGGCTCTTCTGGCGTACAGGACAACGCCACTGCAGAATGGCTATAGCCCTGCGGAACTTCTCATGGGACGTCGGTTGCGGACTTCTCTTCCGATTCATCCTTCGCAGTTGGACCCGGTGCTGCCCGACTGGAGAAGGCTTGTGGGGAAAGAGGAGGAGAAGAGGGTGTATAATAACTACAACCGGCGCCATCGGGCAAGGCCGCTGGGTGATGTGTTGCCGGTGACCAGGTGTGGGTGACAGATATGAAGACCCCAGGTACTGTAGACCAAAAGCATTACTCGCCGAGGTCATTTACGGTAGACGTGCCCCAAGGGACTGTGCGGAGAAACCGTGTGCATCTGATTCCCTTGCCAGAGCTTGAGTGCAAATCAAACCCTGTGGGTCAGGAGAGTGAGTTAAGTAAGACCGTTGAGGCCTTGCCACCTTGCAATGGCCTTTCCCGAAACCGGGTACATAGTGATGTTGTGAGGACCAGATCAGGAAGAATTATTAACAAGCCGGACCGATTGGATTTGTAGTGAACAGTCTGTAAATAGCAATGTCATTTGTGTTATAGTAATCTGAACATGGCTAAGTGAGCAGTTGTGGCCATGCACCAAGTTCGTAGTGAAGACGAAGAGATTGAATAGATCTGGGTTTTGTAATAAGGGAAAAGGGGCCTTATAGAAAAGGAGATGTGGTGTATTCAATGGACTGAGTTGTTTTGCCTAGCTAATGCTCTTTGGGGGCGGGGAGGGGCATGACGTAAGGACTGTGAGACAGGAAGGATGTTGATTGTATTGTACGCTGGCTTGTCAATAAAGTTTGGAGTTGGTAGCAACAGCACACAGTTGTCCCGCGTCTTCCTTTCTTAAGTAAAAGAACACGACACTGTCCTTCCCATCTTTTAAAACTTATTTTCTATCACTGTCTTTGTCATGTTCATTTACTATTAACCTACAATATGATGCAAGCTTTTCTTACTAACTGTGACAATATCACATTTCTACTTCACTTCGTACCCTTTCTTATTAGCTGTAAACCATGTCAAGCTTAAATTACAAAGACTGAAACTGTACGTCAAAGGAAACTTTACTATATAAAAACTAAAAAAACAGTGATTTTGTCTCTGTCATGAAATTTCTTGTGCATAACTGTATGTTACAAATATGTATTTGTATTTTCTGTATAAGCCAAACTAGCCACTTGTATATAACTATATATGTTCCAGATAATGAGTTTTTCTTTGCATATAACCCAGATTATCTAGAACTATCTGTACTGTACATAATATGTATGTACTAGATGTCTGCTTGGGCTGTCCTCTGTAATTAATATATATATATATATATATATATATATATATATATATATATATATATATATATATATTACATACATACACACACACACACACACACACATATATATATATATATATATATATATATATATATATATATATATATACATACATACACACACACACACACACACACACACACACACACACACACACACACACACACACACACACACACACACACACACACACACACACAAACTATAGGCCTGATTCCTAAAGATTTGCTCTCAATGTAAGTGACTTACCCTAGCGTACACACCGGAGTAACAGCAAGCAGGCCTGTTAGAACCTGGCCCTTGGTGTAAGCCTGTTTATAGAAAGGTCTTACACTGAAGTAAGTCACTTACACTAACAGCAAATATTTTGGAATCTAGCCCTATGTGTTGCATTAGCCTGTTGTATTACTGTACAACAGAAAATGCTTGAAACATAAAATGTACCTGTAATATTAATGGATCTTTTCTCCTTAGGGTTCTGCTGAAAATGGAGTCTGGCCAAAAGAAATAAGCAAATAATAAAAATAAATAAATCTCATTGGGGTGTAGGTATAAATTAGAGACAATGGCATTATGAGACACAAATTCAACACATAATGTACTGCAGCTAAGAAATGAATCAAGAGCCCACGCTCTGTGAGGTATCAGTGTTAACCAGTGTACTACCCCTCTCTCCTAATTATAAATAGCAAACTAATGTAAATAAAATGGCATGCATATTTTAAAGGCCTCTCCAACCGTCTAATTCTGTAGCTTTGGCAGGTGCATGTTTTGATGTCAGTAACCACTGTGTATGATGTTCACATATACCATGTATCTCATTGGTTTGGCGTAATATGTTGCATTCTTTTTATTGCATCTGTATATCTTACTATTTAATCACACAGATCTTTTTCTACTTATTCCTGTTCTCCTCTTTAATTGCATGAGAAAAATCACATTTCCTTCTCTGTATTTTATTTAGTATCATATTTTTATAGCAAATATATTATTCCAAACTGCTATGAGGATGTAGAGCTCTAAATCTGTAATAAAAAAAAACATTGTTTTGCTGTTCTTGACAAGGCACATAATTTCAACTTTAAACTATATACTCTTGAACAGATCATCTTTCAAGATAAGACAAAATAATTTGTAGAATGTTTTTTTTTCACAATGAAACATTAGTAGTCTACAATTTGAATAAAAGTATACTGACCTGAGGACGTTTCACTTCTTCGGTCACATTGTTTAGCATATTCCAGCCATCATAGGCCCACAGAGCCTGGTAGAAGGCAAGGCCTACTGGGCCAAAACCCACAGCTGTATCTTGAAAGGCATTCTGAAGATTCATTGTCTGTCCACGTATTAACACAACCACTCCGCCAACAAGAATGAGAAATAGTGCCAGAAGTTTGGCCGCAGTAAAGACATTCTGAGTACCTGTTGCTAGTTTCACATTAAAGCAGTTGATGGCAGTTACAACTAAGATGCAGATGGCAGCCACACATTTTACTACCACTTGGGGTGGAGCACAACCTTCATAAAATGGTGCAGCCACATACTTTGCAAAACTTAGTGCGTTAGCTGCTGTCTTTGAGGGCCCGGTCAAAATTAATGTGGTATACATGTAAAGAAAAGCAGGAAGTGGCCCAAAATTTCTAAGCAAATAGATGTAATTTCCACCGGATTCCTTTATTGTGGTCCCAAGTTCTACATAGCAGAGACCCCCCAACATAGACAGCACACCACCAGCAGCCCAGATTAAAAGACTGGCGCCTGGACTGCCCATATAGTACAAAACCCACTCTGGTGACATGAAGATTCCAGAACCAATCATTATACCTGCAATCAAACATACTGAGCTAAAAAGTCCCACTTCACGTTTCAGGGCTACATTTTGTGATCCTGTGCCTAAAATCTTGTCAGGCATCTCAGAGGCACTTTTTGAGTTTTCTGTTCCCTCTGTCTTCATGTTTGTATCATTTCATGCAGTCAGTTTCGAAACATATACACTCTGAAAGCAACTGGCAAGTGCTGTACATATATTAAGACCGCTTCATTTTAAACATTGCCAATATTGCATTAATGATTGAATACGTTTGCACAATATGTTTGTTGTGCTCAGGCATGCAAAGTTTTTCCTGATAAAGAAAGATAACTAGCTTTGCAAACAGAGTTTCTGCTGTACAATTCAAATAAAGCATTCTATTTCAGATTTTATGGCTAAAGTAAGTTAACAGTTATCCAATGCAATAATAAAATTAACAAAACTTTACTGAGTGCATTTATTGCATGTTAATGAAAATCTTAATGTGTAACATGAAATAAAGACATTATTCTGTTGTTGGTTGCCTAGCCCAGTGTCTAAACCTCTGTATTGTTTTACCCCTAGTTATACTAAGTTTAATCTCTAATCTGTGACTCATGTTGTTTATCTGAAGGACTTTTTTTAGCGGATTTGGTATAAAAAAAATTAAAAATAGTAATATTTACCATGGTCACATATGACCTACTGAAGAGCACTGTTAAAGACAGTTATTTTTTAAATGTTTTAGGCTGGATTCCAAGACACTGTGCATCATTGCAGATACCTTCTGATAAAGAAATATAGTACTGGTTTCAAACAGAGAAACATAAAATATCTCCAGTTCTAAGAAGGAAGAAAACAAAAAGCCAGCCTAGAGCCTTCACTATGTAATACCGTGAACCTCCTGTAGTGGAGGCTTCATTGGATATATGCAAACGGCCCCTTAAGTACATACCAGTGTTTCAGCTACATGGCTTCTGAATGGCCATGACATTTAGTGAATGAGTCCCGAAATGTAGAGAGTGAATGGCTCAAAAGATCAGACTTGCATATACCAAATCTGAGATGCCATTTCTTGGAATATTCCGTATTCTCTGGTGTATGACAATCTCAGAGTTGGTATCCTCCCTACCGTAAAAAGATGTTTTAAGGAAAAAGAGTGATTTTTAAGATTTGCTGTTTTCCTGTGTTTTCTGTCTGTTTTTTTTCATCTTTTCAGTACTTGGCATTTTAAGTGCTGACATTTCACTAGAGATCTGAAAAGGTTTGCAGATATTGTTAATAGTACTGTGTAACAAAGTATAACCAACCAAAAAGAGCAAAGTAGGCTACTGAGTAAACAGACTCAGAAATAAAACGGTTTGCATTTAGTTTGCAGAACTGTAGTACATCAGATTTTATTTGACCGAATGCAGTTATTAGACTGATGGAAATGTCGTATGTGTATTATTGAATTAATGTGAACAAACAGAGCCTGCCATTCATGCATGTGAAGATGATGTTATGAAGTCTGCTGATGAAGTTTTTGAATGGAGATCACAGTACAGTGAGGATCGGGAAATTCACTCTTTTCCTCACCGCAGTGCAATCTCCGTGTTGGTATATATAATTTGCAGGTGGTGTGGGGGGGTGCAGGAGAGCCCCCCCCTGCAAAAACATACAAACAGGTAGATGTTTGTGTTTGTTTAGATCCTTCCACACTTGGTGGTTTTGGGTTATGTACAAATGTTGCAATTAAAAAAAAACATGCGGTTGTCGACCCAGTTCCTTTAATTCAACATCTCTACCACTCGGCTGTCCATAATTCGACTATTAACAACAAAATGTTTTTCTACAAAACTGTTCTGTGATTCATTTAAATGAATGTAAACCAATAAAACAAAGCATGCAAAAAATGGACAAGACAAGACTGTTTTACATGGATGGGGAACCTATTCCATAGTGTGAGGATCACTAGGAACACATATCTGTCCATACAGCATGTTCTGTTTATGTCATAAGCAAAGTTCAGATCCCTGTGTTTCTGATGCTGTTTGTTTTGCACATGTGTAACATATCTAACATGGCTGGGTCTGAGGAAGCCCTATAAGTGAGGCAAAGAAACCCTCTCAGCAGCCCGTAGGAGACTGAATACAATGACAGAGCTTTTAGGTGATCAGTGTAGGACACGGTATTCATGCCTTGAATTTCCTGGTGAGAAACCTTTGTGAGTGTTCTAGTTGTTGCAAGTGCCTGGTTAGATACATACCAAAGGGGGCATTGTATTCAATGATAGGTCTGATAAGGGCCAAGTAGAGTGGTACTGTAATTTACTTGGATCTAGATGCCATACCCTTAACTATAAGTGGGACCATATAGAATGATTTACTTATTATGTTAGTTACGTGTTGGTCAAAGGCTAGATTACTGTCTACATATGTTCCCAGATCCTTTACTACTGTGTCGACTCTTAGGGGTGTTTTATTGTTGGTGTAATTCATTTGAGTTAGCAGTTTCTTAAAGGACATTATAATGCATTTTTTAGCATTGAGTTTTAGGCTATGGTTTTGTCACCAGTCATTTGTCTGCAGCTTGCAAGATGTTGGTGTCTTCGGTGGAATCTATAATAGCTCCCACTTTACAGTCATCTGAGAACTTTGTGAGCCAGAGGCCTTGAATGCCAGCCATGACTTCCAAGAAGTAGATTCCAAACAGGAATGGGCCCAGCATGGAGCTCTGTGGTACTCCGCTGGTGACCAGTCTCTTGGTGGAGGTGTTTTCACTGATCCTGACTTCTTGGGTCCTGTCTGTGAACCAGCTGGCAATCCAGCAAGTTATGTAGGTATTAAAGTCTAGCTCAGATTGCTTGTCAACAATGTTTGAGAGGGGTATTGCATCAAATACCTTTGCCAGGTCAAGATAACAGTATGTACTGTTTTATCCTCATCCATTATCTTGGTATCCATCTCAAAGAAGCTAACCAGGTTAAGTAGAAATGACCTTTCCTTAACAAAGCCAAACTTAGACAAGTTCAGTGTCTGCAGGTTGGCAATGTCTTTGTTTATCATTTCCATGATAGTTCATTACATGGCCTTGCATATTAGAGTTATTACACTGGTGGGTCCGTAGTTCACTGGGTCAGTTGATGGTTTTCCCTTATGGAGGGAAATGACAGTTGCAGTCCTCCATTCACTTGGAACATAGCCTGTTTCAAGGTTACAACTGAAGTGTGCAAGTGGTCCTGATAGGCTGTGTTTTAGATTGTTCAGGATGCAACAGGGGATGTTATCAGGACCCATGGAGGGAGTATTCTTGATTTTAGTGAGTGCCATCAGCACCTGGTCCCTGCTAATAGTTGGGGGAAGTATGTTAGAGGGGATTTCCCATGGTGGAGTGCTGGGGGGAGTGAGGGTGAAGTTTAAACTAAATTTATCAGCCCGTAGATTTGCTATGTTACTCTGATTGGTGAAGGTAGTAGCATTCACCACCAGTTTAGCACACTGTTGTATGTTGCCTTTAAGGGTCCACACATAGATGAAAAAGGCCTTGTGATTGTCCTTTACCTGTGAGGCTATCCTGATGTATGCTTTGCCTTGTTGGACTTAATTAAATATCTTAGTTTCTTGTTTAGTTGTACAAGAGAGCACTAGTCTTTAAGGGTGTGGCTCTTCTTGATTTTGGCCATAAGTTTCTGTTTTTATTATATACCGTTTAGGTGAGGATTCCACCAGTGGGGTCTGTATAGAGACTCTTTGAATAGTTCTGCATAGGTAGCTATGGTCTCGGGACTGGGAGAGAACCTTGAATTTTGACAATCGGTCATATAATAGGATGTAGTTTGCCTTGGAATAGTTCCTCACTGTTGCTGTTTTAGCTTCTGGCTTGATTTTTACTTCAAAGGAGACAGCTTTGTGATCTGACCTCACTAGTGAGGACATGACATGGGGGGGTTCAATGCTCTCCCATGTTGGCAAGTACCATATCCAGTATGCTTGATCCTCTGGTTGGAGCATGCAGTATTTATTTCCAGGTGTTTGTGTTAATAAAGCCCAGAAAGCATTGTACCTGAAAGTCTATAAGGGGTTAGTTGAAGTCACCCATGAATGGGGTGTTTGGTTGAATGGTTAGTGCCTCTAGTAGGTTTAGGTAAGAATTATAAGAATCTAGGGAAATAGATGGCGACCTATCGCTAGACATGATATGATGAAGGACCTTATCTATTGTGACTTGCATGTAGATGAGCTCCATGGTATCATCATTTTTAACCAATCTGAAGGTGTGTTTGTTTTGTTGCTAATGTAGATCAAGACACTTCCACCTTTGGCCCCAGTCTGTGCTGTTATTGGTTGAAATGTGTTGAAGGTTATATAACCTTGCATGGCTGGAACACATTCAATGGCTTTCAGCCATGTCTCACTCATGGCACAGATGTCTATATTCCCCAGAGTGAGGAGGGCAAGAAGGGTGTGGGCTTTTTGTCTAGGCCCCTAGCATTGAACAGCAATACCTTAAGACTGCATGTAGAATGTTCACTATGTTGGTAGTTTTGTCTTTTTGGCATTACTTAAAAAAGTTTCTAAGGGACTGGATAACATTTTAGCCAATATCCGAAAGCCTAGTGGGGGAAAGGTGCCACCCATCCTTGGCAAACCAAAGTGGGCTTTTGACCATGTCCTCTCATATTGACAGACATTGGATTCCCCTGGAGTGACACCAGAAACTAAGTCAATTATGAAAATCAATCAATTTATATTCATACTGTGGCATCATCCTTGGTACAGGTAGAATGTGGCTTAATGCAAGGCTCATACCTATCTGTGACACATATGCCACGAGATCCATTATGTCTCTTTTCATACAGTCCATTGAGGTACATCTCAGGTCATTTAAAACCCTCATGGGCTATCATAGAAGCGTATTAGTACTGTGGGTTCAGTGACTTTAGTGCCTAAGTGATATTGCGGATCCTGGCTCCAGATAAGCAACTAACCGTTATCTTCTCCTTGTCAACTGCTGACTGGGGCATCTGTGTGACACACAATGGAGTCCTCAATGACAAGAGTATTAGGTAAAGCATATACTGGCCTCATAGGGTTTGCTGTTGGAGTGTAGGCTTATGTGAGATATTTGGTGTTGCTTTTAGTGAGTGTTTAAGTAATTGTCAAGGAGCAGTGATGCTCTTAGAGGGCTTTGGAGGTCTTTGCAATTTGGGAAGGTTTCTTTTAAGAGATGCAGTATAGGACAATCTGTGTTCATGGTAAGTGGAGTGTGTGAGTGATGTATTATGGGTATTCCTTACAATCTCAGTAGTCTGCAAGATATTTGCCTCCAAGGAAGTTGTGTATTTACATCTTGCTCACAGAGTGTTGTTTTCTTTATTGATTAATTGGTTGTCAGAAAAGATGAGACAATTGTTATATTGCCCTAGGGTGCAAAAATCAACAAAATGGTGACAAAGACATCTGGAAACTGTATATCCATGTTGTCCAGAGCTGGAACAGGGTGGGCTGTTAAAGATTAAGGACTGGATTTTAAGAGAGATCTCATAGAGTAGTTCTGGGGTTAAAGGCAAGATGTTATATAGTGCTAGGATATGGTAGTGCTATTCGATGTGCAAGTTAACTGCTCTAAGCTCAGTTCCACACAATGCCCCACTGTTGAACAGGTTTTGGACCTAATTGTAACTTTATAGATGGATTTTACTGTCTAGGCATTTGCTGCTATACTACACGGAGCACTGATAAGTGTTGCAGCTCAGTGTGCAGCCCCGCAATCACTTGTCTGATTTGTACTAGAGAAAAATGCTTTAAAGCTGACCCCTACACCTTCTCACCAATAGACAACCACATTTTGAGCTTCTTGGTGTGTCTCTACGCAGAGAGATCAGGTAAACACTTTTTACCAGAAAATGGATAATCCTGGAATTTCTTAACGTAAAAGCACAGCAAAAGCAGCTCTAAAGTGCAGATGTAACAACAAACAACAAGTCCCGGGCTAATTCATCCTCTTGCAAGGTGATTAGGAGGGAAACAGAACTAGAAAATCTAAAAAAACAGAAATTATTATTTTTGCTACCAAAACAAACAAACAAACAAATAGATGCTTTAAAATGCTTAAAACAGTAATGGTCATTGTATAAAGCAAGTACAAGTGCTATAAATAAAGAAAATATTCTTATCTTAGCTTGGATGGCTCTGGACACAGTTGAAACACTTGAAAAGTGTTACAGAGCCTTCTGTAAATAAACATAGTTGATTGTTACCTTGTGGACAGAGATATATGCATAGCCGGCCTTAGGCATAGGCCAACTAGGTGGCTGGTTAGCACACCGCTCTAGCAGAGGCACTTTTTCAGTAATCTGGATGGTGCAAGTAGACCAGGATAGGGGCACTGGGTGGTGATGAGGGTGCTGTGGGGCTCTTTGTCCTAGGGCACCAGTTAACCAAAGGCCGGCCTTGGATATATGAAAGTTAGTTTGTTGTTGCCATCCTCATATGGGGTCAAGGGTGATGCATGGAATGTCTGTCCTAATGGATGCAAAGGTTTGTGCAGCATTATTCCTGTGTTTTTTTAATTTCTTCAAGTTTTTTGAGTTTCTAATGCCATGATGGAAAAGGACCCCATTCCTAAATCAAAGTATGATGAAAGTTCATGAAATTAGTATTGTTTCAATCGTTGATGTTAGCCAGAAGTGCTCTTCACAGTACCCGCAATGTGCCCAGTAATGACTCATCCTGTAATTTGTACAGAGTTACATGTATCAATAACATATAAAGTATGATTGTAAATTCCTTTTTATAAGACCCCATTGCTCCTACTACTGTTGGAACTGTCTGGGTATGCTTCTTCCACATTGCCTTCATTTCTAGCTGCAAATCCTTGTATTTTACGACTTTGTGTCTCTCTGTATGTAAGACACTGTAGTCAGTGGGTGTAGCAATTACAATGATCAATGCTACTTTTGTCCATACCTCTCAAGCTCTTAGTACAAAAAATCTGGACAAAGCCTGACAGAATGGGGGACAAAGGGCCAAAAATAAGTACAGATTTTAAATATTGCTCTCATAAACTTAGAAAGTTGTTAGAATAACCAGATTTGTCTTAGCATGCATTTTTCTGAAGGATATGAAGTCTGAAACACAAATGTCTATCATTATTTAATGGCTTCAGTCCTTAAATGATCCCAGTGATTTGCCAGAAAATCACAAATTTTATGAGGAACAGATCAAAAATATGAGGCAAAAATCTGGACATTCTGTGAAAATCCGTACAGTTGAGAGGCATGCTTTTGTTTACTTCTCATGGACTACTATATCTGGTTTTCCTGCATCTATTTTTTGAACTGTTGGTAATGGGTGATCCCTTGTGATATAAACTTCATCATTTTCTATAATGCTTTGTGGCTTATGTTTCCAGTGTTTTTCAGCTACTTCAGTGTTATAATATTTGCACAATCCCCAATGCAACAGTCTCTCCACATTATTATACCTTTCAGTATATAGTCCTTCTGCCATTTGTATATCACAACCAGCAACAAGATGTTCGACTCTTTCCAATTCTGTTTTACAAAACCTACATTTGTCTGTTTCTCTCACATTTCAATGGACTTTGTAAACCAACATGTATGCAGTCCACTATCTTCAGCCACCAATATTAACTTTTCGTCTTTTGGTTTAAATTCATCTTTTCTTAACCATTCCTGCATTCGATCCTGATCAACATGAGGTTGCTCTGAGAGTTTTCTATACTTGCAAATATATTTATGCATTTGCCACATTCCTTGCCTTCTCATCTGATCCTTCACCTTATATTCTTTGTTTAATTTTCTGGCACATTCAGTTGCTGCCTGATTTTTTTCTTCTTCTGGTTTGATTTCCATTCCCATTTGACACCGATATGCTTCTGCTAAACCAAGCAGTGAAGTTATCTTAGACTTATTCTCCTCATGTTTCAAAACTTTCACTATGTTTAGGTCTTTTGAGATCGGCATATACAGTATGTATGCAGTCCCATGATTGCAGACCTATACATGTAATCAGTTTCGAGGAGGCCCATATTGCCTTCATAATGGGAAATATATAATCTTGGTATACACTGATTTTTATAAATCATTTGATAAGCACGAAACAGCCTTCTTGTTTTCCTGTCCAACCTATCCAACATCTTTTGGGGCCAAGCAGTCACTCCAAAACTATAAGTTAGGACAGGAAGAGCATGTTGGTTTATAGACTGATTTTTTTCCTAGTTGTCAACAATGTTTTCAGTATTAATTTAAGCCTTCTAAAATATTTTCTTACTAAGTTTTTTTTTTTTCACATTTGTTCATGTTTTATTGTTAATCCTTCATCAATTCCCAAATATTTGTACACTCCCTCTTGCTCAAGTTTTTTTATATCACATTCCTGCCCCAAACTGATGTTTTCTTGGTGCTGCAGCTTTCCTGCTTTAGAGGTTGCTTTTCATTTATCAAGACCAAATGACACTCATATCATCTGAAAATGTTTTGACCACTTGTAATTGTGCTTTCAGTTCCTCATCTGATGAACTATACAATTTTAAATCATCTACAAAAAGAAGATGAGAAGTGTTTATACTTTGTTGTTTTCTGGGAGTCAAACTGTAGTCATGACCTAATCTGTTAAGCAGACAGTTTAATGGGTTATGTGCAAGACAAAAGAGCAGTGGTGACAGAGAGTCACCCTGGAATATCCCCCTTTGAATTTTTATCCCTGGAATATAATTTGTCCTTTATTATGGCTTAACTGCAAAGTGGTTTGCCACTGTTTCATGGTCACTGTAATGTAATTGATCAATATAGGGTGTATCTTATACATTTTTAAGCAGTCTTTTATCCATGAATGTGGGATACTGTCAAATGCTTTAATTAGATTCTTCCCCTTTTTACAGTTATCCGTTATGACTTTAACAACAAATGATCTTTTGTTCCATATTGTTCCTTTTGTTCCTTTAAGAAACAACTATTAAGACATCTTAATAAATTCTGGCTTTGCTCTTGTACCAACCCAGACTAACCTGTTTGCACCTTACTCTATCATAAACCTTCCTTAACCACTTGGACCCTCCCATCTACCTCAACTCTTCAACTAACAAAATATCCCTTATCTTTGTAAATATTACTTTATTCACTTTAACATTTCTGACCTTTCTTTTGTATTGCTAAGAGTTAACCTCTAACTTAATCTCTTTCTAATTTAGCCTTTTCTAGTTAGTTAAGATCTATAATATAGGTGATTATATAACACATTAGTACTATGCAATATTTGTAATTGTAAAATTGTTTTACCTCTGGAGCTTTTCTCCACAGGCCTTTTTTTTTCTAAGTTAGCTTATTTAGTTCGTTAAGATCTATAATATATGTGATTACATTTCATTCTTCCCATTGCATATCACACTTGTACTATGTATTATTTGTATTTGTAAAATTGTTTGTACCTCTGGAGCTTTTCTCCCCGGGCCTCCACTGAAAATGGACATAAATCCAGTTGGACTAGCCCGGTCAACAAATGTAAAATAAAAAAATAAAAATAAATAAAATATGGCTTTCTTTTATTACCCTTTTGTTCTACTGCCATGATTGAGTTTTCTTCTAAATGACTATAAACTCTGTCTGCATCAATTCCAGTGTATAGTTTATACGTTGTTGGAAGGCAAGTTATTGCCATGATTGAGTTTTCTTCTAAATGACTATAAACTCTGTCAGCATCAATTCCATTGCATAGTTTATACATTGTCAGAAAGCAAATTATTGGTCTATAGTGTTTAGGATAACGTGCAGGTTTGCTCTTAAGTAGGAGTACTGATTTTCCTGTCATTAACCAGGCTGGTGTCTGTTCGGGGTGCAGATATAAATAGTTCTTACTCATGGCTTAATCTTCATGTAAAGATACTTTTAGCCAGAAGTTAGGTACTGCATCTGGCCCTGAGGATTTCCAGTTAGGAGCTTTTCTTGACTTTGTTTCAATCTCTCTGGCCGTTACTTAATACTATTCATATCCTGTACATTTGAACTTCTTATTTTTTCTTTTACTTCATTGATCCATTTAGTGTCATTGTTATGTTCCACAGGATCTTCATAGCTATGTCTCCAAAATGTATGTATTTCTTATTTTTTTAGTGGTGTTTTAATTCCTTTTGCCTTGTTTCCCAATTCTGTATAAAACTTTTTTGGTTCATCAATACATTGCTTATTTTGTACTTTTCCTTTACATTTATTAGCATATCTTCTAATTTTTTCTGCTAGTGCTGATATTTTTAGTTTATTTGTAACAGTGCACGATAGATCTTGATATGTTCTGATACTACACATTGCTTTTATCATGTCTATTTTTCTGAGTATCTTTGTTGATTTGTTCCCTCTTCTACACTCTTCTAACAGTGACACTTCTTGTCTTAACTGCTTTATAGTTTTCTCTATTCAATACTTCCATGATGGCATTTGATTTCTCCCCTTCCTTTCCCTTACTACCTTGTGTTTTTGTGGTAAGACTTTATCTGTTACTAATTTAGTTGCACAGGAATAAATCCTGTTTACTTTTGTTATTGCATGAATCTCTATGGATATTCCTAATTACTGTATTCATTTTTTATTAAGCTTCTAACTTTTGGGGTTTTATTGACTTTCTGTAGTCTATTTCTTTCATTGATCTTAATATGTCTGTCTATCTCTACTAAATCAAGCAACTCTTCCCTTAGATTATTTTCTTCTAAACTGAGGGCACATTCTTTGTTCTCCATTTCCTGTGGGCATTCTATAGAAAGTTCCAGAGCATGTATTTGTGCCATAGTCCTTTCTGTGTCATCCTTTGCTATTTCATACGAGAACTCAATGGCTTATCACACAACACCATTGACTGCATGAGAGTTGCCACAAATTCCTGTTCCTTCCCTTGCTCTGCAAATCCAAGTGAACATTTGCACTCCAAAGTATCTTCATATGAAAACTGATCAGATGTTTCCCACTCCACTGGTTTCTCCTTAATTTGGGGATCCATTGCTCTATCCCGCTGTGATGTTATCTGAGTTAGATTTTCTACACCAAATCATTCACTTCGTAGTTTAATCCATAACCTCAGTTTATATTTCTTTAACTTCTCCATTACTAATCTTCTTTCCTACTTTCCTCTTTGTTTTCTTATTTTTTTGAATTGTAAAACGTTCCATGTCCAGCTGCCTTTGCCTATATTACTCTTCAAATATCTTTGGTGCTGCTCTTTTTGTATTAATTAGTTCCGCTTTCTCCTTTGCATAGATAATGTGCCATATTAAATCTCCTTTTCTTTCCCAAGTCCATATTTCGTCTTCAGATGTTTCTTGCACCTCCTGTTTCACCTTACTTTGGGGACTCCTTGTTTGATCTTGCTATGATATAACGTGTTAGAATTTCTACACTAAATCCTTCACTTTGCAACTATTCCATAATTTCAACTTCTATTTGTTTAATTTTTACTTTACTAATCTTCTGTTCTATCCTTCCTCTTTATGATCTTATTTTGTTATTGTGAAATATTCCATATCTGGATGCCTTTGCCTGTACTTCTCTTTGAATATCTTTGGGACTGCTTTTTCTGTGTTTATTAATTTGGCTTTCTCCTTTACATAAATATCGCACCATATCAGGTCTTTCTTTCTTTCCCATGTCCATATTTCTTTTTTATACCTTTCAAAAGTCTCTAGATTTTGTTCTTTATATTTTCACACTTTCCAGATGGCTCAAGGTTTCTTGGTCTGTATTATGTTTTTCATAAATCTGTTGTATTAATTAACACAAATTTTTATTTGAAGCTTCTGACAATTTTTCTTGTAGAAGTATTTTTCTTTCTCTAATTTCTCTCTTAATCTTTCTGTATATCTTCTGTCTGGAAATGTTGTGCTTCTTGTATAGCAGTAACAGTACATAATTTCTTTCTTATCCTCAGTAGTCCACTCTATCCTCTTTATGGCTCTTTTTTAGCCTACCAGTTTTTGTGATTTTTGTGGACTGCTACTTCTACAATGGGGAGCCATCCTCCCCCTTGGGTTTGGCCTAGCCCCATTCTAGGAATGTTTCTGTGTTCTGAGAATTCTACATTGTAATGTTTTCCAGTCCTGGCAGCAGTGTGCCTACCAGGACTGGACACTTTTTATCCTGGGTATTGTGCAGCCAGCTAACTTTTTTTATTTTTTGACCTACTTCTGTCCATGATATATGCTATATAAAATACAATCTATATATCAGTATCATCTTGGTGAGATTTTGTGAAAACAGGGCCCACCTCATGAAGGTGCTCACCAAGACTTATGATGAATTCATTTCCTGCAGTACTATTCTCCTTTACTTGCTGACTTATCATCTCTCCATGTGGACCCCTTATTCCAGCTAAGGGGACCCTCTAATGTCCGACAAAGGGCACACTAAGAATTTGACAGACTTCAGCCTTGTGAATCCTTTGCTATTTCCTAGCTGTCATTTTGAGATATATGGAATGACAGATGTGGTTTCCCCAAACAGCAGAGGAGAAAACCACCACTATGTAGGCATTCTTATGACATACACATTTTCCTGAGGACTTGCAGCCCACTGTCAAGACCCTTCCTACTCCACTTATCATCTGTAATATCAACCAGAAGGATTTCCACCCATTAACTGCCAGGTGGTGTGCAATGCACAGGGTATTACATATAATGTGTCTGCAAGACATCCATGTAGTTCCCACGATTCCCATATCTGCTGTGTCTGTGATCTGTACCAGTGAGTCATGTGGGGGAACTTTCAACAGGGTCATCTAGCTGGCAAGTGAACACATTGCCAGCCAAACAGCCCAACAGCCCATGCAGTCAGGTCACATGAATGTAGGTTGCAGGTTGTTATAATGGTGTTTGCTGTTGTGTGTTATAAGTGATGCCTCATATGTCTTGAAGCCATGGCAAATAATCCCCATCCACAGCTCCCAGATAGAGGAAGAGAAGGCATGCAGCACCATAATTCTGCAGCTACAGAATATCACTGGATGTGTTCAGAATGCTGGGGCTTCACTTCTGCTGCTTGGATGCATTTGGTTGTGCACTGCAGTGCACTTCTGAGATATGCAGCAAGATACTTTGTGGTGTGTGCTATGCTACATAACATGGTGCTACAGAAATGGCTACAGCAAGGGAAGCATGTAGCACTAGCTGCTCTTATATAGTTCTCTATTGTCCTTCTAAGACTGACATTTTGTAATGCATTTGCAACTATGCTAATGTCCTTCACTGTGCCAGTTATTCCTGAATGAGATATCTATGATGACTGTACTGTAGCTGTGTACCACTACAGTGAGACTTTTAGTTGTCCATTTGGACTATTACTGCATATATTAATTACTGATTGCCTATACATGATGTTATTTTTAGGCATGTTATTTGTGGTGCTGTACCAGGCTGTGCAACACAACCCTGCATTTGCCGAAATGCGTATAACAACTCTTCATACTCCTACTTTCCACAGCACTGACAATTTAATTTATTTAAATCAGTTACTTCTTCTTTGCTTCATTATCCATTGCACACCTATCGGTTACAATGCCTATTGTAGGCCACTGTCCCACACACCAGTGACAGGGGCTTAGCTATTTGTATCCCCCTGTGTTATTCTCAATATTGCCACAGCTATTCCCCAGCCATTTATATACTCATTGCTCTGTCGACTGTTTTTCTGTTTCAAGGCCTATCTTAATATTGTACCATGTCATGATGACCACTCCTGTTTCCATCCTGGTTTCTCCTTCTCTATCTTCATTTCATTATGTTTCTTTGTTGTCTGTCTTCTTTCCATTTATTGTTAATTTTTGTCTGCAGCATCATTTGGGGAGTAGGATGTAGTGAGGTTTCTGCCACCATGTCCTGCACTGGGTACTGTCCCAAATGTTGAGTCCCCAACAGTCCTCAGAGCAACCTCTTTGTAGTGTGATGAGGGTCATCTTCTGGAAGGCAACCTGGAGGACACACATGTGGTGTTTGATGTTATCTCTCTGGTGCATGCACGGGCTTCTTATTAGGGAGTGCCAGAGAGGGGCTTGGCTACGTCACCCACTAGGAAGTACAACAGTTGGTCAGGTATGTCATGACTAGTGGACTGATATCCATATTGGCACCTTGGCTGCATACTCTTTACCTGGCAGAGTGACATAACCATAAAGCCTCAACAACTGGGTCATCAGTGGTGGAACCCATCAGTGATGTCTGCCACAAAAGTGACTGATTTATGGGCAGCTTCCCTACTGGGATGGTTTTGCAAGCTCTTCTGACTACATCGTAACCCCCAGCATAGTGTTTTCCTTCCTTGTGTGTCCCTCACCCTCTACTATCCATTGTTCAGTCCTCCCCATCACCAGTTGCTTACCCTGTATGTCTGTCTGTCTATCCATTGTTGCCACAACTTTGTATCAGTATCTCCCCCAAGAAACATATTTTGTGCCATGTTTGTGTGTGATTCTGCTTCCATACCACCCTTCCTAAACAGGATTTCCAGATGTTTCTATCCCCCATTTGCCATAGTCAACAAAAAAGGCACACCTGTCCCACAAAAAAAAAAAAAAACAAACATTTTCCACACTGTCATACTAGATTTCCATTTTCCTATTCCTCTGTGTTTCCTCTGCTTGCTCTTCCCCCATTCTGAATCTTATATCTCTCCATTTCCTCTCCTTTATAAATAAAAAAAATGTGGCACTTTGCTGTGCCCCTTTGTATTAGCTGTGTCTGTGCAATACATATAAGGCACTTTGATACATTGTGTTATGTACACCAACTGCATACTGATGACCCTATGTCACATGACCTGTCATAGTGCAGTCTGCTTGCCTGCTTGGTGACTGGCTATGTCAGCACTTATGCATTCCTAACCACCACTGGGCCATATCACACAATTTTGACTATCCTATTTAGTGCACTATAGTTGTGTTGATTCATTAATAATTAATGATTTTATCATTCCTCACATTTGATTATTATTTTGTATCACATGCCAATTCCACATTTTATATTTTAATTTCTTGGGGAAATGTATTTTTTTGTTCTGAAGAAGCCTACTTGTTTTAAGACAAAAGCTAACAACTCTTGTATTAAGCAGTGTTGTTGTCTTCATTTTAGTTTGTTTTTTGCTTTTTATTTTATTTTTTGTTTTTACACACAGTGAGAGGAGAGGAGATGCTAAAATGAAGGAAAATGTTAGTGTTTGTATAAATTTGTTGATATATCTGATGACTTATTTCATGCCAACATGGCAATGTAGAAAGTTCATTTCTGGAATTTCAAGCTTGTGCCTAATATGGAAAGGTACAGACAGAAAGTCAGGAGTTTGTTTGTGTCTTTCGGCTTTTCCCGGTTAGGAGTCGCCACAGCAGAACTCCGGTCCGCTAATGATTGGTAGTGGATTTTTACGTACTGGGTTACCAGCCCTGACGCACAACCTTCAATGAAGGCACGCCCCATTCACGTATGCCTCCACACAGAAGATGCTCTAGCTGAGAATCGAATGGGACAATGTCTTGCTATGAGGCGACAATGCCACCTCAGCACCACCACCGCAGACAGAAAGTCAGGAGTACTTAGCAAAATTAATGCTGTAGTTTTCATTTTCAATTGACCAGTGGCTATACTTTAGTTGTTACAATAATGTTGCATTTAATCAAAAATGGTGTAAATGATTCAAAGTACTATTGTTCGAGGAGACAGGACCTTGATTGACTAGTCTGCAATATGTGCTTTCTCTACAATAAATGAGATTATTATTCTCTGCTGAACTCTGTTGTGTGAAAGTTATTGTGTACTTTAACAGTTTTGTGCCATGGAATCTCAGATTCTTCAAGCTGTTTCTGAGCTGCTGCACAGGAAATTGCAACTGGCCCACTGTGACGGGTTTTCTGTCAGGCAAGTATCTGTTGGGTCAGTATATAATTTTATTATTTAAATTTAATTTATTTTATTTTACATCTGGAGTGTTTCTCCATGGGCCTCTGCTGAAAATGAGCTGTGTCCCAGTTGGACTTTCCCGGTAAACAAATTTTAAATAAATAAATACATTTATTTCATCTTCAGTCTTTAGCAATATTTGTAGTCTCTACAAGTAAGTTTTTCTAACAACATGTACATTAGGTACAGTTGTATGTGAGTGGGTAAATTATATGCAAGAAATTGCTATTCAGTTAAAATAACAGTGCACGATTCTTTGATTGTATGTGTCTGGGTTCTAATCATGAAGTAACAAGGATGGAGTATCCTTGTCAAAAAGACAGAGTATCCTTTTCATATATGAGAGCGGGTTTTAATCAAAACAGGCATATGTTTTATAAGTATGGTAAAGGCAACTGCAATTACTTGGTAAAATGGTCTGAACTCACTTAAAATGATTAAGCTTTACAGTTTCTAGAAAGAGACATTTGATAAGAACATTTAAGAAAATCTCAAAGCCAAACAAAAACTGAAAGGTAATAAAATACTATCATCTTGTTGGTTAGCTTATAATAAATGTCAAGATGAAGCCAAAATAAGGAAAAGGAATCTGTAGTTAGAAGTCTAAAATACAATTCAGACAGATTAAAGTCACAGCTGCAGGCGGCTAATAGAACAGTATAATTATTACAAAAATGTGCAGACAAAAATTCCCATTCATGGGGTATGTATCCTTTAAGACAATTAAAAAGGTTAGCAGTTATGCAGCCAGAGTCTCCAGATGACTTGTCCCTGATTCCTTCTGCCCCTCCTCCACCTTATGATCAAAAAGCTGCTAGCTCTCCGTATCTGAGAAGGCAGGTGGAGGAACTCCTTACTGGAACGGTTCTACTTCAAATGAACAACATTTCATTTGAATGAAACCCATATAACTAAGACCAATTAACTAGAACTGCGAAACAAGTAAACATTAAAATTATGAACTCAAAATCTCAAAAACAACTTACCTAATATTGGTCCCCTAATGGAACGAAAGCAAAACAAAAAATAAAAAAACACTGGTACACCATCATCCTACTACTAACCCTTCCCACAAGTCCACACTACCTTAAAGAAACAGGACACAAACATACTTAGATTGTACAAGCCCCCTGCACCCCCCCATATGGGATGATACACAGCTCACACCCCCGTAACTTAAATATACCAACTCCAAGGTCACACTACCTTATGGATAGGGCATATTTACTTCTAGCCAGCTACTGCTGCAACTTACTGCAGGTCAGTAACTCTTTTCGAGATTTTGACTTTTATTATTTTAACGTTTTATTGTTTTGAAGTTTCAGTTAAGTGGACTCGGTTATATGGGTTTCGTTCAAATGAGATTTTGCTCATTTGAAGTAGACCCACTGGAACAACTGTTACTTCCCCAGACACATTACAAGTTACTTCTAATACTTCTACCTATGGGTTGGTTTAGAATACCAGATTTTGACATCAGCATAAACCACCATCAACCACAATACCATCAGATCAAATGTTAATGAGAATAGTCATTAAAGGGGAACAACTATATTGCAAATGCAAACAAGGAGCTAGCACAAAATGTGTAGGAAATCTAAAACAATTTGCTAATAAAAATGCTCCACTGAACACTATTCACTTAAAGAAGATCAAACAATTTGTTGTACAATTTCTGAGAGTTATTAATGGAGAAGAATATTAGTGGACCCCTCCTCTTAAGCAAAACTTAGAGGAAGAAACAGAGTTTGATTCTTCCAATGATCTGCTGTACCAAATACAAAAATGCACCCCTTGAAAGAGGTACCTAATCCTGCAGCCACTCATGATAGAGAAGCTGAACCAACCATAATGGTAGTACGCCTGTGGACTGCAAGGGATTTTCAAACTATGGCAGATTCTCTCCAATTTGAACACACTCTACTAGATATGCTAAAATGCTGGAAGGACATGTGCAATTACAAAATCCAACTATTGAAGAACTGAGAGCAGTTTTGAAAGCCTCAAAACACCCTGACATTTTGAGAAAAATATGGGAAAAAAATCAAATATAGGTGATAATATTGTAAGGCAAACAGACTATGGTTTGCTTGCTGCTGGAAATAACGTATTAAAAGCTATTACTACAGCATTCTTTCAAAGATTAGTTGGGCAAGAATTAAGACCATTGTACAGAAAGAAAATGTGCATTTAACAATACATGATAGATGCTTTTGAAGCCTTTTCTGGTTATCCAGAATCCATGGAAAAAATTGACAGCCAGTGTGCTGTTAGCTGCTTTTGTAGAACCTTATTACCACTAATTCAAGAGCAATTCAGAAAGGTTTGTTTAAACTGGCTAAGTATAGACATCCATGAAATTGTTAATCAAGCATAACATGTAGCAGATAATATACTCAGAGAAGAGAAAGAGCAAAAGAAAAAGTTAGAAGACGTTCACCTCCAACAGATCAATACTGAATCACAAGATGGGGAACAGGAAGAAGGAATTGTGGAGTAAGAAGTAGCTTTAGGGTCTTCCAACCACAAGCCCCAGGACAATATCAGGAAAACTGTTATCCTCCTATGCCACCACAGTCACCACAAGGTGGGTCACGTTTAACTAATTGCTTTAATTGTGGCCAGCCTGGACACTGGCAAAATGAATGTCCACTTTTTCTACCATAGATAAGTTTGCCAAATGTCCAAATGCCACCTGGTGGAGTACGACTTGGCAGCCACCAGCATGGCAGAAAACTCATTAAGACAGTCATGAACAGGACCCACAACTATTTCTCTTGGTACCAGTTGACCAAGAAGATCTTTTTTTCAATGTTACAGTGCAAAATTCACTTCTCCCTTTTCTCGTTGACTCAGAAGCAACTAGATTCATGATTACTTCAGCAAATGCTGAAAATCTCCCACTTTCCACCAAAGCAGTCCATGGAGTGGGAGTGTTCAGAGTTCCTTTAGACTACCCAGAGACATAAACCTGTTTCTATTCAAATCGGTAAGCTAAAGGAACACCACACTTTAATTGCAGGAAACGCTGTCCCTTTAAATCTTTTAGGCGGAGATTTGTTATGTAAATTAAGATGGACTATTTACTGTACTCCAGATGGCATTTTTCTTGATATTCCAAATGATCCTTTAGGATTGTATTTGGTGCAGATGAGGATACCCTTTTTGCTGTTTCAACATCAAGAAACATCTGACAGTACTAGTCTGGAGGGATTAAAAAGTAATCCCTCCATAACTTTGGAATACCTATGAAAACTGGGTGGGGCTCATAAAAGGTGCAGAACCTGTGTGAATAATCTTAAAACCTTGCAAGTGCCTGCCTATGGTAGTTCAATATTCCTTGTCCTGTGAGGCAGGGAAAGGAAATGAAGCTGTTATTTCTATATTACTCCAACAAGGTATAATAGTTCTGACTCAAAGTCCATGTTACATGCCTATTTTACTGGTCAAGAAACCAGGAAAAAACAATTACGGATTTGTGCAAGATTTGCAAGCAGTTAACCTAGTACTAGTAGTAACTGTTTCTGTAGTCCCTAACGCTGCTACAGTACTGAATTCTTTCCCATCAACTGCCACTACCTACACAGTGATAGATATTTCTTCTGCTTTCTTTTCTATTCATATACATCCAGATAGTCAGTATCTGTTTGCATTTACATATAACGGACAGGAGTACACTTGGACTAGATTACCACAGAGATATGTTGAATCACTTACTGTTTTCTCTAGGGAAATGA
Organism: Protopterus annectens; assembly: GCF_019279795.1. Lineage (NCBI taxonomy): Eukaryota > Metazoa > Chordata > Ceratodontiformes > Protopteridae > Protopterus > Protopterus annectens. The sequence goes on from NC_056725.1 coordinate 1,436,733,835, forward strand.
AGAAACAGAGAAGATTAAATTTCCATATGGCTCTACTCTGATTCAGTATGTAGATGACTTATTGTTAATTTCCAAATCTCCTCATGACTGCAAACAAGATACTATCTTTCTTTCTTTCTTTCTTTCTTTCAAAAAAAGTAGCAGAATTAGGATTTCCTCCTACTACTACTACCACATCACGTCAGTTTTCCACCTTTCTCCTTTTTCTGTGGATTTATCAGGAAGGTAGCTAGAGCCAAGAATGACCCAAGTTTCTCATTTTTAGAGTTGAGTAGCACTACCGCAATGTCTGCAATGTGTGAAACCCCAAACAACAAGGACAAGGATCTGAGAAGGCCCTCCTGAACCAGTTGTTTCCTGTGAATTTCTAAAGTGGATTAAAGAATCAGTGGAATGATCAAGCAACATTTTGGCAAGTAAGCTAACTCTTGTCTCTGTCAATCAACAAGGAGATATGCCATCCACACAGACTGGGTCTCAGGACGTGTAACCTTTGCATAATTCGACATTGGTGCCAGAATAGTTACTGATTTGAACTTGAAAATGTTTGCCTGGCTGCATTCTTGGAACCTCCCAGTTGATGTTAAAGATGAGATTTTAAATTCTCCTTAGGATATAGATCTAGATTTTGGTCCCTCTGCTGAAGAGGTGATCAAAAAGTGTGATGAAAAGAATAAGTTAATATTTTTCAGCCCAATTTTTGGCAAAAAAACTAAATAAAGAGTTTTGACAAAATTCAAGTAACCTGATGTTTAAAAAGAAATGGCAAAGGGTTCTAAAAAGAATTCTGGAACCTCACAAAACCAGGCAGAGTCCAACAAGTCAGAATGATTATCTGAGGGATATGGTACCCCCTCCCACCTTGCTGCTGCATTTCCATTCTAGAAAGTCTGAATCTCCGTTTTCTTCCGTTGGCAACATATAGTTTCAGATAAATGAATTCTGAAGATGGCAGTGAGAGGAAATTTTTCCTTTCTAGAGGGTAATTCCCCATCTGCCAGTCTAGACTTTTTTATTTTCACCTGTGTGTAATCACATGCTGTACTAGGCAGTTATAGAACCAGTTTCTCCTTCCCAGGTGGGGAAAGGTTTTTATTCAAGGATGTTTTAGTGCTAAAGAAAAGGAGAAAGAAAGTGCTTGGAGACCAGTTCTGAATCTTTTTATTTTCTAAACCTAAAACTATAGCACTTCACAACTTATTACCTCTTCTTCCTCATTCAAGTCTCCTGGTAATATTTGATTTAAGCAATGCTTATCATCACATCCTATTCATCCAGACTTTAGGTATTTCCTAAGGTTTTGTGCGTCTGGATCACATTATCAGTTCTCTGCCTTACCCTTTGGACTATCCACTATCCACTGAACCAACAGTGTTCACTAAGTGCCTGGCTCCAGTTGTAGGCCATTGTAGGCTACAGGGTATCCACATTTTCAACATACAGATGATTTGCTTATCTTTGCTGAGTCATTTTCAAAGTGTCAGGAATGTCTTATTTGGGTGATAGATCTCTTACACAAGCTGGGATTCCAACAGAAAATTCCAAAGTCTTTTTTGACTCCATCATGCAGCATAAGTGCTCCTGGGATGTCAGCTAAACACATCAGTTCCAAGAGCTTTTCTTCCATAGGCAAAAATAGATCTTTATCTAGATCATCTATTTTTAAGGTTTCTACTCATACTTCAGTCACTATGAAGGAATACCTCAGGATGTTGGGTCTCGTGGAATCTATGATTTTTATGAAATCCCTGGCAAGATTCCACAAGAGAATATACAATGGTATTTAAAGCTCCTTTGCTCACAGCATCAACATCCTTTGCCTTTTCAAATCCTAGTGCTGTTTTTTATTCAGAAGAGAAATCACTTGGTGGAGACAGCAGATATCCTTCAGTCAGGGTCTTCCCTTCTCCCTCCCTGTTCCAAAGCACAGACACTTCAGACTTTGCTTGAGGAACAGTTTAAGGAGGGATAAAAGTGTATGGTGTGTGGGACAGCAAGGACAGATGCAAGCACTTAAATATGAAAGAGACTCTTGTCCTGATCAAGGCACTGAATCTTCTGAATCTTCTTTGGTTCCCAGGACCTTTTCAAGTTGTTATAGATAATATCACAGTCAAGTGCTACATCAACAAGCAAGGGGGAACCGCGTTTTACCCTCCTTACAGAATAGCCATGTTAGCTTGGGATATACTTTCACAGCACTGTCTCAATCGTCAGACATCCTACATTCCCTTAGAGTAAAATGATGTGGCAGACAAGCACAGCAGGACAAGGCAGACACTCACAAATGGATCAGGGGGATCTTGCAAGATATTAGCCATATGTGGGGAGTTCCTCAAGTAGACCTATTTGGTTCCTCTCTGAACAATCAGCTGGAAAGGTTCTGCTTCCGGACTCTGTGCAAGAATTCCTGGAAGACAGATGCCTTTTCTTTTCCTTGGATAGGAATGTTCCTTTATGCTTTTCCACCCTTTCCACTCATATACAAGATACTTCTGAAGATTCAAAAGGAACCCTCCAGGATCACTGTGGAGACTCTCTTCTGACCCATGTAACAGTGGTTCTTCCTTCTTTTCTAAATGGTCAGGGGCAATTACAAGAAGCTTCTTCACAGACTGGATCTGCTCACACAAGAACAGTGGTGTTTGATGCACTTTGACCCTAATCAACTACAACTGACTACCTGGATGATAGGGTCTTAATTCCCTTTAGACACCTGTTTACAGAGGATATGCAACAGGGAAAACCTTCTACCAAAAAATCATATATAAGTAAAGTAGAAAAGGTTTTCAAGTTTGTGACAGCAACATAACCACTGCCCTTTCAGAGCTATATGTTTTCTGGTTTTACAATATTTGTGTGAGTTACTATCCTATGGCCTTTCCCACTCCTCTAACAAAGTTAATTTATCAGCCATTTAAGCATGTCTGCCCATGGAGCCTCCTCTTTTAATGCATTTTAATGTTAAAATGTTTTTGAAAGAGGTTTTGAATAACAGGCCTCCAAGAAAACTGGTGGCCCCTCCTTCGGATCTTAATTTTGTGTTCGAGAAGGGAAAACTTGCTCCATTTGAACCAGCTAACCTGGTTGACTTGAGGTTCTTAACATGGAAAACAGTGTTATTGTTCACTCAGACCTCTGCAAAAAAGGGCACCTGAGATGAAGCTCCCATGGTGAGTCATCCCTATCTCATTTTCCACAGAAACAGAGTTTCTTAGAGAACTAATTCTTTTATGACTAAAGTGGTATTCAGGTTTACTTTAAGCCAAACTATCCATCTCCCCATTTTCTTTACTTAACCTAAAAATGAGTGAGAAAGGATACTCCATGACCTGGATGTCCACATACAACTCAGGTACTATCTTCTAAATCTTTTGGAGCTTCAGATCAATTATTTCTTTTGCAGGTAAGAAAAAGCGACAACCTGTGTCAAAACAGACTGTTTACAAGTGGTTGTCTAAGGCTTTTACCTTTTGTTATACTCCCCACAATGAAACTATTCCAGGCAGTGTTAAGGCCCACTCTAACAAGGCCTTGACTTCATCTATGGCTTTTTGGAAAAGGTTGGATTCTAGAAGTATTCTAGAAGCAATGACTTGGTTCTCTGTACATACTTCTACAAAGAACTATAAGCCTGATTCCTTCTCTAGGTCTAGATCAGGCTTTTCTAGGACCATTCTCTAGGGGCCCCTGGACCCTTCTCGTTCCATCTGCCAAATATAGTTAGCTATGCTGATCTACACATATGGCTAAGGCTACTGCAGCAGTGATCAGTATGAAGAACAAAGTGCAGTTCTGTAAGTTGAACTTACCATAACAGCAGATGTTGGCATGAACACTGCTGCAGTATCCATGCCCTTCTTCCACCCCACTTAGCTTTTCAGTGTGTTATTTATGGCAGGGTATGGACACTAATTTGTCGTTGTTCCTACCATTGTTCTTTCAGGACTGAGTCTTTCTCGCTGTTGGCATGAAAGCTTTGAAGGGCTTGGTACCCAAACCTGTCATTTCAGTCAGCTCATCTCCAAATGACTGATGGTTTGGTCATGTGAATAGTGCCCTGGAGCTTTGGAAGCTGGCCGGTCCTATGTAAGACATAACCCATATATCTAAGGCTACCGCAGCAGTGATCATGTGAACGTCTACTGTTATGGTAAGTTTTCTTATACGACTGTACTTTCTCCATTTACCTGGAACAAAACCTGTATGTTGACTGAGGTTAAACAGTCTTGCTGGGGGGGGGGGATACTAAATCATGCTTCATGCTATTTAAAATGCATGCAAGTATACTGTCAGGACCCATCAATGCAGTATTTTTAGGATATGATCTTGTGTAATAGCTGGAGGTGAGCTGGTATCAGGTATATCTTGTGGGACAAATGGAAAGGAGAGAGATGTGTAAAGTTTGATCTGAATTTATCAGCCAGTAGGCTTGCTATATCTTCAGGCTCAGTGTAGGTAACATCATTCACAATCAGCTCAGCTCATTGCTGCAGTCTGCTGAGACTGAACATAACAAAAGGCCTTGTGATTGTCTCTGGTTTGGGTGACTATTTTCACCTCAGCTTGGCTTTGGTGGATATTATTAAGCTACTGAGTTGTTTCTTTATTTCAGTGAGAAAAGCTCTATCATTCTGGGAATTGCACTTCTTACGTTTGGTCCGATTTCTCTTCCCTTTATTGTAAAGCTTGTTGATATTATGGTTGCAGCATGTTTTTTTTTTCTCTGAGGTTTGCCTTGCACTTGTTTCTACAGGGTACAGTTGCATCTGTGTTTACATGCTCATGTAATCAAGTGGTGTATGTTTTTGTGTATTCAGTGGAGTTAACTGGGTTTGGTGAGGATTTGAAGCTTCTCAAAGCATCACTTATGATTAGGTTGCTTGTCTTTGAGAAATTTCTAAAGGTACTTTCAGTCGAAAGGGTGTCGGGTTTCAATTTTATTATGTTAGTAGGTTTGCCAGACTGGTATTGCCTAAGGTTGGAGGTGAACAATGTCTTTGGTAATAACTGAAACCCTAGAGGGGTCAGATGCAGGCCAGAACTGGCAAAAGAGTGTGGTTTATCGGTCATATCTTCTCAGGCCCATAAATATTGACCCACTCTTTGAATGACACCAAAACCTAAGCCAGTTATTGAAGTCAAGTATTTTTGCTCATATTGTGGCATTATCCTTGGAGAAGGTAGAATGCTGCACAGTGCTAGGCTCACACCTGCCTGAGACACATAGCCTGAAACATCTATCATATCTCTCTCCAAATATTCCAGAGAGGTTCATCTCAAGTCATTCATACCCACATGTACTGTGACAAAGTCATACTTGTACTTGCTGTTCAGGGACTTGAGTGCATGTATGATTGGATGGATCCTGGCACCAGATAAGCAACTAACCATCACTCTTTCCTTGCTCAGCCTGGTAAGAGATACATCTATATGTTTTTCAATGGAGTCACCTATAACAAAAATGTTTGGTTGGGTGGCTGCCTGCCTTACAGGTTCAGCATCTCTGACTTTGTGACTCCTTGTGCTATGTGAGGTGGTAGGTTTAACTTGCTGAATGTACTTTATGTCTTTGTTGTGTTTTGGAGGTCACTGAGGTTTAGGCAAGTTAATCTTTAAAACATCAGCATATGATGGATTATATGTATTGTGATGACATTGGTAAGGTTTGAAGTGTAGTGTACTGCTGATGATTTTCTTGTCTGAGTTTTCAGTAGCTTTTGGGGCAGAGAGGATCACGTCTTTCCCTTTTTAAAGAGAGTTTGGCAGGAAGGGATAGACATTAAGAAAAGGGTAGACAGGGTACCAGAGTACACACTGTGGTGATGACAGGATGGGTTCACATTTAAACAGACATGACAGCCAAACAAAGAGGGATGGGCATGATACAAGATGGATAACAAATAAAAAATGGATGTTCAAATCTGCTTGAGTGGGGATGATAAACAAACCAAGGAATGGTTGAAACCAGTATACATCCTGTATGACAATGTATGAGTATGTGCGGAGAATCTTGTTTCAGATTAATTTATGCTTCCCAGTAGCTGTGGCTGTAGCAATTTGCTGGCAACATTGTGCACTGGTAACTGTGCCATACCTACCTTACACATGTGTCTCACAAGCACAGTTGACATTTGACTCATAGAACCAGAAGGCTGTATAAGGCTCCAATAATCAGAATGTATCAGTCGTTAAAAGACTGCATTAAAATTCTATTGCACATACATGAAGTGCATTTCCAGGGCAGTAATTGTGGATGGGGTTAGTGTCAGCTGCTGTTTGTTAATGATATAATTTGTGCACAACTGGTATTCATGTCATGCAGTTGTACGCTTGGCTGCCACACCTGTGCCAGATGGTAGTGGTTGTAGGCGTGATCCCCCTGATGATTTGGGGGCACATGCAATCAGGATAGACTTGGGTATTCGGTGGAACATATTTGTGATCTCAACAAGGCTGGGAGGTGAGATACTACGCATTACATCTTTGATGCCCTGATCAGAAAGTTTTAATCACTGAACCTGGAACAAGCATGGGAATGACATCTGGAAGCCTTCACTCCCTGAAATGCTATGACCTTGCCAAATTATTTGTCAACTCCTTTAAAGACTCATCTTGAGGCAAGCTCTCTTCTCTGCACATCAGTAGCAGAGAAAGCATCTGTTAATGTAGACAAAGGAGCACAACATAAATTATTTTAATATAATCTTTGTTATACAAAGGCAGGGAAAATATTACATGATCACCATGTCTAGCCTATATTACAATTATTAACCAAGCATCTCTTCTTCTAGTCCATCATGATTTGATACCCTTTCTCCTCACATTCCTGCCTGCATATCAGTGCAGCACATGTCTTAGTACATAACATGACTTAGCAGCCTTCATGTGTGATGTTAAGGCTCATGATGTGAGGATCAGAGCTTTGCTACTAACAGTCCTACGAATGCCCTGTCTTATCTACCTGCAGAACATGAGATTGTGAAGCCTTTAATGTATCATTTCTAAATCATATACAACACAGACAGTTACAAAATATTTGTCTTCTCTTATGGCATGAACACTAGTAGCCTAGGATTATATTCATGACATTGACAACTGCAGTACTGTGGAGTTAATTATCCCTCACTGCCATGGTTCTCACATTATATAGTGCATCATTTATTGTTCCCATTGTCATACTGATAGGCAGACAGTAGACACATCACTGTGACATGGAGTGACTCCAAATTTCTCCACAATCTTGCCTATCAGTTGTTTCACTGTCTTCTCACATTCCTAGTCCTCATTCAGTCATGGAATTGGCTCACTTTTCCTGTACCTACGCTGCTTATTCTTGGTATCTCACACTCTTAACCTCCTCTACTCGATGCCCCCTAATGTCTCAGATTAGCATGTTGTACAAACCACACTCTCTTTTGACTATACCCCCTCTCCACATTTCTGCTGGAAGCAGGATTGCCCTTCATTTCCTAAGTATAATAATTGCACTGTCTGCGAAGGTTAATGACACCAGATTTTGGCTTCTACTCGCGACACTAGACATTGACTTCTGCTTATGCCTGTACTCCACTGTGCCTCTTATACATTAGCTTCCAGCTCTGGTTGCAGTAGATCTGTTTGCCACTACACTGATAACTCTAGTTACCTATTTGTCTAACCTTGGTGGTAGTGGTAGCCAACTACTTACTTTTTACATTTCCCTCTCTACCAATTATTGTAACAGGAGATTCACATTTTCTTACTTTTTTCATCTCTCACTTTACACCATCTCTTTCTTGGCACATACACACACACACACACAATTTTTTCTAACTTACATCTTATTTTAATCCTGTAAACCCATCTTTTCCCACAGCTATAGCTTACCTCTTAATCAGTGCTACTATACTCAACAGCATTATACCCAGAAAAGACCACCCCATAACATTATCCAGTTCTGGTGGCCGCAGGACTGTATATGTACTACTATCACTAGCCACCAATGTGTCTGCTCTTATTAGCAGCAGGAGCATCTGGTCTAATCTTATGTGCTCTGTACTTCTCTCATTATTAGCAGGACATCAGGAGCAGGTGATTGAATCTTACATTGCGTGTGTGTGTGTGTGTGTGTGTGTGTGTGTGTGTGTGTGCATGTGTGTGTCTCTCCTTATATCTATCTATATCTGTCTACCTATATATATATATATATATATATATATATATATATATATATATATATATATATATATATGGATCCCTATCAGATGATTGAGTTTTCAGAAACTTGAAATTCATATTGGCAAGATGATATGATCGAATTTCTGAAAAACTGAAGCTTTTGAATGGACAGCGCAGTACAGTGAGGATAGGGAAATTTTGTAGTGTAATTTCGTAGTTGGTATATATAATTAGCAGGAGGTAGGGGGTGCAGCGGGGCTTGCCCCACTGTAAAACCATAAAAAAGATAGATTTTGTGCTTTTTTTAAAATGTTCGAGTTTTCAGATATCCAATCATATCATCTCATTTCTGAAAACTCGATCAACTGGCATAGATCCATATATATCTATAGATATGTTTATATATATATTATTATTTCTAGTGATAGCTGGAGCAGCTAACCTAATCTTACATTTTATACTTCTCTCTTTACTCCCAGTGGCAGCAGTGGTAGCGGACCTAATTTTAGATTTTATACATATGGCATTACTCCAAGTTTAAGAAAGAGCAGGTGACCTTATCTTATATTCTATACTTTTTTCATTACTGTCAGTGGAAGTAGAAAGCTGGCTTAATCTTACATTCTGTACTTCACAAATTACTTCATAGCCAGATCATGGTCAAAAGGGGCCCTAGCAGGATAATGGACCAGCCACCCCTTCCCTGTTGCAGCCATTTCACTGTCCCATGTCTTTGCTGTCTTTCAACAATTACCATAACACTGTTCAAACCTGTCAGTATGTTTACTATATCCTCTTTACTTTTAAAATGATTGCAAAGATTTGGATTTAATTTAAAACTTTTATTTAAAATTTTACAGCACAAACACTGATGGTCATTTGCTAAACAAAACAAAACAGTCACACATTGAAAACGGTCTTAACATGAAAAATAGTAATCTTCTCTTACCATGAAACTCACATTCATTGAAAAAAGTATTGAAACTCACACTATAAAAATGTATCTGGCCAGTGGCAGATTAAGTGTATGTTGGCCTCAGGGCTGTTTTCAAACCATGGACACCCTGAACACATTTTTAGGACAACATATAAATGCCTGTGTTCCTTGATTCACATTCTTGATTGTTTTGAAATATGTTTCTTGTTTAATGTACCAGTATTTCTTGCTTAGTAGTGCAACATTTGTAAGACTGCATTTTAAATTCGAAGTTTTGAACATTTTTCTAGTAAGTAGTGAAATGAAATGCATGAGCTAGTAATGACAAAAAGTACCCATTTCAGAACATTTGAACTTTAAAAGACCATTCAAACTGTGGTCATTATAACTTACCAACATATGTACTCAGCAATTACAGCCACTATATCTACTGTGCACCCATTACCTGTCTGTGATAAAAATGGCCACAGTAAAAGTATTCCAATTTGCTTTTCACAAATGCACACTAGTCCTGCAAAGATAGACTAATGAAATTTTAACTTTATCAGCTCAGCGGGTTATTTATATCTACAGGCATTCCCAAACCCAGCAATTATAGCTACATTGTTTACATCATCCTTTTCAGATGTTTGTGTCAAAAAACTAACAATAATAATGAGCAAAATCCCATATTTCAAATGTATTGAACGCAAATACAGTAGCCAAAATATTCCTACTTAATTCATACACATACATGCACACTAGTCTTGCAAACCCAGATTAAAAACTGTTTAAAAATGACCAGATAATAGCATAAGGTACATTCATCCACAGAAAGTCCCCACCCCCACCTGCAGTTATAGCCACTTTGTTGAGGTGCATACCCCATATTGGTATGAAGAAATAACTTAAACATACTTCATTTGTAGCTTTGGACGAACTACATGAAATAGTGTAAAGGTCACTAGCATCATACCATAGGATCCAGCCAGATGTAGCACAGTTTAAATATTTAAAGTATTTAAGAGGGTATAAGAAATATTGACTACCTGATAACATATGCTAAACAGATATGCACAATCTCTGTAGAAGTAAGTCATCTGAATAATTCCACATGAAAGAGAGCTATTATTAATGCAGATGCTACTGGTGGCAAAGCAACTATGCATTTCAGTGCTTTGCCTATAAATGCAGTGCTTGCTGTCCTTGAAGAATAAATTTCATATGTCATATTAAAAATGGTGTGCTGATAATACTATCTAACATTTCCTGAAGTAGATTAGCTATGAAATAGGGGATAGCTGGCAAATGACAACGGGTTCACTTCAAAATCCCGAAAGCTCAAAATCCTGAATCTCAGAATACTGAACTCAAAATCCTGAAAGCTCAAAGTACTGAAAACTCATAATACTGAATCTCATAATACTGAAAAACATACAGGACATCAACACTGACTGTATTGCAGCAGAAATATATACAGAAACATATTACTCATCTACAGTTAAATTGCACCCCCCCCACACCCCTGCTATTTAAAATATCAACTCTGAGATCGCACTTCACAGAATAAAGTGGCAAACATACCATTACATGCTTCATGACTGCCTGTTGTAACCTTAGTCATGTTCCCTTTTAATGTACTATACTACAACATAACTCATCTTAGTGTAGAGAAGTGCGATCTCGGAGTTGATCTATTTAAGTAGCAGGGGTTGTGGTGGGTGCAGCCCCCCACATGAGAGGTACAGGGGGGCTTGCCCCCCTGCTTATAGTTGGTTTAGACTGATATGGTTTATCTTTTCTTTGTTTCTGTATGCATTTTTGCTGCAATACAGTCAGTGTTGGTGCCCTGTTTGTTTTTCAGTATTATGAGATTCAGTACTATGAGTTTTCAATATTTTGAGCTTTCAGGATTTTGAGTTCAGGATTTTGAGATTCAGGATTTTGAGCTTTCAGGATTTTGAAGTGAACCCATGACAACAGGTTCATAGCTACTAGGGATGCAGTCCAGGAAACCATTAAGGAGCCTGGCCCAAATTCTCAAATGTTCCAAAGCAATATCTGGTTAAGTGACTTGATCAATGTCACACTAAGTAAATGAAGTTGGAAAGATTCAAACTTTGTCCCCTTTCTGCAGGAAGCAGCTCATTAATACATTGGAGCTGTAGTCCACTGCATCAGCTGCCAGAACACCAGTTTTTAACTAAATTCAGAAATCCTTTATAATCTGATCTTGTATTGAAAACTGTATCACAGTAATATGCAATAATGACTACATAATGAATGCTGAAGATCAAACTGCTCTGAACATCACTCCAAATAATGCAGACTGTTTGTCCTGAGAAACATAAACCCCCTTTGCAGTTGCTAGAGGCTGTAAAGAAGGTACTCCTAAAGCATATGTATAAAATGCAACATAGACTGAATTAGAAAATCCAGGTCTATTAATGAATTATTCCACTCTTTAGTTCAATGCATAGAGCAAAACAATTGCAGCCATTATAAATGCTGCAGCAGCTTTTGTCCAACAACACACAAGTCATAAAAAAATCAGAAATATTACTATATTACTTTTTGTGGGGGTATTTACAGGCTTGCAGGACACCTATATCTAATTTTTGATCTCCCTATATTTTTTCGGACATAAAGAATGGCTTTCCCTTTTGAAATTACTCATTGCAGATCTAACCTACTTGAATGGCTAATAATGCTGTATTGTTGTAGTATACACCTCCATTGTCAACATTGTTGGATCATGGATAAATGGGGCCCGATGCAGGGTAATGAATAAGGCTCTTGCCAACCATACTAATATCACATTAGCTTCCCAGATTACCATCTAGAGCATATCTAAATAACCCTGTTGTGGTTTGTGATTTACTGTGGAGTTGACTGTTAAGAGAAGTTTTATTTGAATTTATGTTTTATTTATCACTGTTTTTCACTGTTTGTAGGTAGGAAGGGATAGCTGGTTAACAAGATTTACTTTGATTCATAGTTTGTTGTTTTACATTTAATTTCATTGTTGGTTGTTAGAAAGGGATAGGTTTTAGACAGGTAAATTCTAGCCAACCCAAGGGGCCTAGATAACTATAAATTTACACAGACTGCAAAGAGGAAAATACAGAGTATATATACCTTGCTTTGTGATTTATTAATCTTTACTGTTGTCTTTTCAGGCTTGCTAGTTGTTGCTGAAGCACCTACCAAGAGGAGAAAACGCTGAGAGAAGAAAAGGAGCCACTTTTGTGATGTTAAGTATTTTCTTCTGATTTTTTGTTAAGTTTTACTGCTTTGCTGCCTACTTTTTGGCATTTTCCGGCTTGCTAAAGTTTATATCTGTAACAGTAGCAGTACTTGGAACACATGTAGAGCCTGTTTACTGCATTTCCTGTGTTGCACTTAATTTAAAATCATTTTTTCCTCTAAAAACTGCATTTTACCTGATTTTGGCCTAGCACTCAAGTGTGGGGTCATTTATTGCACTGTTGTGATTATTTTGCTGCTTGTGTATCTCTGCTACCTTTAAACTACAACAAAAAGAAAAAAAAATCTTGCTTTTTCCCACTTTCTGAAAGTTAAGAAAGTTCAGTTACAGATTTGCTGTTCTGAACTGTTTGGAAGTTTCTAGAAGGCCAGTGCTTGCTTGGGCTAAAGAGAAGTCTCTGTGTTCACCAGTGGGAGTGGTTAACACTGAACAGCCTGCCTGTCCCTGGAGGAGTGGTTACTACCTAGAAGCTGTAGTTTTATTGGCCATTTTGGGTCAATTCTAAACTCCTTAATCTCTCTCTCTTTAAACCAGGCTACCTCATGGTTTTGGCATATTTTCAGGCTTGCTAGTTGTTGCTGAAGCACCTACCAAGAGGAGAAAATGCTGAGAGAAGAAAAGGAGCCACTTTTGTGACTTTTAAGTATTTTCTTCTGATTTTTTGTTAAGTTTTACTGCTTTGCCGCCTACTTTTTGGCATTTTCCGGCTTGCTAAAGTTTATATCTGTAACAGTAACAGTACTTGGAACACATCTAGAGCCTGTTTACTGCATTTCCTGTGTTGCACTTAATTTAAAATCGTTTTTTTCTCTAAAAACTGCATTTTACCTGATTTTAGCCTAGCACTCAAGTGTGGGGTCATTTATTGCACTGTTGTGATTATTTTGCTGCTTGTGTATCTCTGCTACCTTTAAACTACAACAAAAAGGAAAAAAAAAAAATCTTGCTTTTTTCCCCACTTTCTGAAAGTTAAGAAAGTTCAATTACAGATTTGCTGTTCTGAACTGTTTGGAAGTTTCTAGAAGGCCAGTGCTTGCTTGGGCTAAAGGGAAGTCTCTGTGTTCACCAGTGGAAGTGGTTAACACTGAACAGCCTGCCTTTCCCTGGAGGAGTGGCTACTACCTAGAAGCTGTAGTTTTATTGGCCATTTTGGGTCAATTCTAAACTCCTTGATCTCTCTCTCTTAAAACCCTACAATTCTCTTTTTGCGTGGTTTTGCGCACTGAGCAGCGTTGGGCAGCGCCGCCTAAACAGGTTTAAACTATTCCAGGCTCCACAAAGTGTGGTCTTCACTTTTTCCCTTAGAACTGTTCAAACTCTCAAAGTAATCACTCTATTCTCTTTCTAAAGCCCTGCACTTGCTCAGCTCTTATAAGGAAACACTAACTAACTAAAGCCCTACACCCTCCTTGACTTCTCATAAGTATTAGACTCCCGATTGGTCCTTCCTGATCAAGTGAAAAATCAGTTCCCTTCCCTAATCTGATCAGTAAAAAACAGTTCCCTATACTAATCTGGTATGTCCAAGGGTCAGTTTCAAGGTTACTCTCCAGTCCAGCTGGTGAATCTGGGAATTTTGAGGCAATGTTACAATTGCCTTATGTACACAGACAACCCTCTCCTCCTTCTAACAAACTCTAATACATGTGAGAGATGCAGTTACACAGCCAAACTGGAGGCAGAGCTCTCTCAACCCAAGACTGGCACAGTCAGTCAGGAGGAAAAGGTAACCACCCACACCACAAATCCAGTCTCACACAGACCTATTGCATCTGCATACCCAACACATAAACACACAAAAACATACTCGTAGGCTCTAAATAAAAATCTGCCTAAACAGCAAAGACCTCCTAAGCAGATATCCAAGCAACAGCCACCTCTCAACAATACCCACAAATCACATATCTCACAAAATCAGTGTGCCTCACAGTCACAGCCCATAAGGCCAAACAACACACCAAATACACTTGTTATAGGGGACTGTATTGTCCGGCACACTGACGTCCCACTCACCAGACTGAACAAGGAGAAGGTCACTGTAAGCTGCCTGTCAGGTGCCAGGATCTGCCACATAATGCAAGCACTCAGGTCACTCCAAAGCAAGTACAAGTATGACTCCATCATTGTCCATGCTGGTGTGAATGACCTGAGATGTACCTCCCTGGACTACATGAAAAGAGACATAGAGGAACTCTCTGACCATGTAGCCCAGGCTGGTATGTCCCTGACCTTGAGTAGCATCTTGCCCTCACCAAGAATGATGCCACAGTATAAAGACAAAATGATCAGTTTCAACAACTGGCTAAAGTATTGGTGTCATTCAAAGGGGATCCAGTGTCTGTCAGCCTGGGATGACATGCTCGACAAGCCACTTTGCTTCACTAGGGATGGCTTGCACCTGTCACCCTAAGGCTTTTGTATACTGGCCAAGGCTCTTGCCACACCCATAGTGCCTTTTTTAGGCAAGGCTCAAAGGACAAACCCACCTCCATAGGCAACCCAAAGATAAAAAAACTAAAGGTAATGCTACTCAATGCCAGAAGTCTAAACCTCAAGATGCACGCACTCGAGACTCTCCTCAGTATGGAGAAAATCGATGTCTGTGCAGTAACAGAAACCTGGTTCAAAGCTCCTGAGAGCACCCCAGCACTACCAGGTTATAACTCATACCATGTGTTTTGGCCCCAAAACTCAGACCGAAGCACAAAAGGAGGGGGAGTATCTATATTCATCAAAGATACCTACACCTCCAGGTTAGTGGCACTGCATGAAGCATCGGAAACCATCCATGTGCAACTAACAGCGGGCAAAACTGCCTTTCTGTTTGTAGCCTGCTACAGAACACCCTCCCTATTACTGGAACCCCACTTGGCATTCCTGAGAACACTGGAGAATATGAAGGTCTCTCCAAACACTATGTTATTGGGTGACTTCAACTACCCAAACATTGACTGGGAAAACTACTCAAGCCCAAACACCCTCGCCCAACGGTTCTTTGAATTTATAAACTCTAATGCAATGGAACAACTGGTCACCACTCCCACAAGAGGGAACAACATATTGGACCTGGTCATCACCAACATGGGGACTCTATGTTCCACACCAGAGGTAAACCCCTCATTGGTAAGATCAGACCATAAACAAATTTCCCTGGACATCCATATCCCGTCCCCACCCCCAGCCAAGGAAATCACTGTAAATAATTTCTCCAAAGCCAACTTTGCACTTCTCAAGACTGAGGTGGAATCCTTCAAAGCCCCTGGGCCAGAGGATAATACAGCCCAATCCGCAGAATCCTTTACAAATGCATTCTATGAGCACCTGCAGGAATGCATGGATCATGCTATCCCAAATAAAACCAAGACTCACTTCTCCAAAAACAGGAGACCAGTCTGGTGGACCCCGGCCATAAATAAGCTATACAACAGAAGGAGGAAGCTACTACATGACAGAGCAAAATCCCAAAAAGGGAAGGCATCTCTGATCAGTATTAGCAAGAAACTTCGATCCCTCATAAAATCATCAAAGGCCAGTTTCGAAAGAAAAATTGCCCTAGACACTAAAGATAATCACAAGGCCTTCTTTAGTTATGTCAGTAACATGGTCAGAAACTCCCAGATATGCTCTGAATTGTTGCATAATGGTACAAAATATACCAAACCTACAGAGATAGCCAACATCCTGGCAGACAGATTCAGTGCAAACTTCTCCCCCCCCCCCCCAAAGGAGCAAACGCCTTTCCCAACTGAATGTAACCTCCCTGACATCACAGATGCACAGGTGAAAGCTGCCCTCTCCAAAGCAAAAAACACAGCATCTATGGGACCGGATGGTGTCCCAGGCTGTGTCTTACACGAGCTCCAAGAAGAACTGAACCCTCACATTAAGTCACTGTCCAAACTTAGCCTTACTACAGGATATGTACCCAAAGAATGGCGTACAGCTACAGTGGTCCCACTCCACAAAGGTGGTGCCACAACGGACCCTGGAAACTATTGCCCCATAAGCCTGACTAGTCTGGTCTGTAAAGCTATGGAGCGTATTATCATGGAACTCATAAACAAAGACATTGGGAGCCTCCAGACACTGGACCCTACCCAATTCAGCTTTGTTAAGGGCAGATCTTGCCTCTTAAACCTAATTGATTTCTTTGAAACAGTTACCAAAGCTATAGATGAGGGAAAGGTAGTCCACACAGCCTACCTGGACCTCGCAAAAGCCTTCGACACAATACCCCACTCGGGAATCATAAATAAGCTTACCAGCTTAAATATCAACCCCTATATCACAAGATGGGTTGCAAACTGGCTCAGAGATAGAACCCATATGGTCAGAATCACAGGTGCCATGTCCAAATCCAAACCAGTTACAAGTGATGTCCCACAGGGCTCAGTTCTGGGACCTCTCTTGTTCGGTATATACTTCTCTGAGGTTCAGGCTAACACGGGGGGATTATGGCTGACAAAGTTCGCAGATGACTGCAAACTGGGGGCCGTAATCAAATCTCCAGCTGACACAAGCATACTCCAAAAGGGTCTCACAGAGATGGATGCTTGGTGCAAAAGCCACAGCCTCAAGCTAAATGCTAAAAAGTGCATAGTCATCCCCTTTGGGAAAAACAAGGTGCCCACAAATTACCACATAGGTGGTAATCCATTAAGTACGGAAGAAGTAATTAGAGATTTGGGGACCAACGTAGATAGCAATCTCTCCTTTGATAATCACATTGCCAAAGTGGTTAGAAAGACCTTCTATATAGCCCACCTTATCACGAAAGGGTTCGCATCTAGCTCAAGAGAGGTCATTGCCCTCTACTCGTCACTCATCAGGCCCATAATTGAATACAATGCCCCTTTTGGGATGTACCTTACCCGACACCTGCAGCAACTGGAGAGACCCCAAAAGTACCTCACCAAGAGGATCATGGGCTACAAACAGATGTCCTATGCAGCTCGACTAAAGAAACTCCAGCTCTACTCAGTTGCTTACTGCCTACTCAGAGGCGATCTATGCCTGACGTACAAAGCCATGTCAAACCCAGAATTAATGGACCTGCTCCACCTCAAAAAATCCAAGTCCCTTAGAGCTAAACGCTCCAGGGACCTAAACCTCAGCACAAAAATAAATAGGACATGCTGGAGGGACAGATTCATTTCCCAGAGGTTCCCTTCACTCTGGAATAGAATCCCAATTCATGTTAGGCATAGCCCCTCATTGACCCTCTTCAAGCGAAATTTGGACGCGTGGATGGGAAATCGCAAATTCACCCCTGGGATCTCTCCTGTGTCCCTGCTAGACAGAGGCACAGTAAACTAATCTTAAAAGTGTACCTTCTGTGACCTACTTTACAGAGGCACAGTAGGCTAATCTAATAGGGAGGCAGAAGCTAAATGCACTCTGGCTAGGCTTATAAATGCCCTAGGGCAGATAGCCTAGTATCTACCTATGAACCTAAGTGTGACTGCGAGCAATAGTGAGCAGAAGCTACTGTGCTATGTAAGGTAGTTACAGCTTTGGCAGGCTTGCAGAACTTGTACGGTTAGAACTTTACTATACTTATTTTAGTATTGCTTGTGTGATTTTTGTCATAGAAGTTGATTTAAGTTCTCTTTGAATTCTGTGGTTACTGATTTTGATTATTCTTTTCTTTTACAATATTTTATTCATTTGAAGCTGAATATGGATTCCTTAAATGAGTATGCAATTAATGATTTGCTAATGCACAAATATCTTGTACAGTGTAATAAATGCTATGCATATTTAAAGGTAACAGCTGATAGTACTGGTGATCCGTGTTCCTAGTATCAAAAGTTGAATAATTTGCTTACATTATTAGAAGTAAATCTAGACTTACTGATGGTGATTGCACTTGTGCAATTGGCAAGGCTTGGAGAACTGTTGTTTCATATATTAATGACTGGACTGGTGAGATAAATAATGTTAGGCAAAGAACAAATAGAACACATTTAGGAAATGATTCATCTATTGTCTGTAAAGATCATTCAACCCCTATGAAACAAGGCAATGCCCCTGACAACTTTGGAGTTCTGGATGCACTTATTCAGCAATCTCAGGATCTGGATTGTTTAGAAGGAAACAAAAAAAGAAAGAAAGGAAGAAGTTCACAGCAAATAACAACAAAGAAAAAGAAACTAATTAATGTCTGTAAAGTAAAGAGAATACATACTAAAAAGACACTGCTTTGTTATGTAACACACAGGTTACGGGGAATGATAATATTTTTCTATCAGAACATCTTCAGTCTACAGAAAAAGGGATAATTTTTCCAAAAGATAAGGTAGAAAAAAGAGGCAAGGGGCAGGTGAAAAGGAAGAAATCAAAACTGAACATGGAAGGTTGAAGAACATTACTGTAAGAAAAAAAGAGAAAGACAGATGCTGACTACATGGTTCAAGCTGTGGATTTACAATGCCAGACAGATGAGAATTTAATACACAATAAAAGCAGTGAGATTAATAAGATTAATGGTGATGAAGATCTACTGCGGTGCTGGTGCTGCGGTAGCATTGTCGCCTCACAGTAAGACATTGTCCGGTTTGATTCTCAGCTAGAACATCTTCTGTGTGGAGACATGCATGAATGGGCGTACCTTCGTTGAAGGTTGTGTGTCAGGGCCGGCAACTCGGTACATAAAAATCTACTGCCAATCATTAGCGGACCGGAGTTCTGCTGTGGCGACCCCTAACTGGGAAAAGCTGAAAGACACAACAACAACAACAATGGTGATGAAGATCTGTCCTTTGTAACAATTGACAGAGCAGATATTATTGTTTTAGACACTGAAGATTCTTCAGAGCTGTTCGGCAAAGATATTCTTGTAATTGGAGATTCAATTATTAGAGGAACTGATACTTACATTTGCAGAGATGATAATGAACACTGAATAGTATTACGCTTGCCAGGAGCTGTGAGACAAGTCTTGGAATGCTTTAATGCAAGGAAGTACGGATCTGTTTTTATTCATGTCGGTACAAATGATCTCATCTGCAAGGATTCTCTGACTGTTAGTAGGGAACTGACAGCCCTCTTAGATAGTATAGCTTATACTGGTGTTAGAACATATTTTTCACAAATCAGCTATAGAAAGGATAGTCAGGTCACCATGAATGAAAAGATTTTTGGGGTATCTACATGAAAATAATGTCCTGTTTTAAAAAAATGGAAATGTGTAGAGCATCCAAGCCTAGTTTTGGACACACATGTTCATATAGGATGGCATGCATTTGTTAGTATCAGGGAAGAGAATTTTTGCGACAGATATTTTGCAATATTTGACAAACACTATGCAGGATTTTTGCCAGGTCAAAAATTTAACAGTTTACAGATATCGACATTTAATGCATATCTGATGGCTGTTAATGCTAGGAGCATTAATAATAAAGTTTTTTTTTATAGGAAAATTTGCTATGTTCCCACAAGATTGATGTTGTTATTGTTTGTGAAACATGGTTAAAGAAAAATGACTGGAAACCAATTCTGTCAGAGTATAAATGTTTTTACTGTAACAGATAAGGATTAAAGATAGTAATGGGACCTGTGATTATCACATGTTCAGTGATAACACCAATACTATAGACTGTATAACTGTGACAATAAAGACAACCCTGGAACATGTAACAGTTGTTGAAGTGTATAGACCACCAAAGTCAAGTGCAGATAACCTAGAGGAATTCATACATTTCTTACATGAAACATAGGAGGGAAGAATAAAATTAGCTAGGGACTTAAATTTACCAGAAACAGACTGGAATAATATTGATTCAACAACATTAGCAAGAAATTATTCACAATGTATACTTAGGAACAACAATTGCTTCAGATTGTATAAAAAATAAATAAATAATAAAAAAAATAAAAATACCAGGGGACAGAACATACTAGACATTGTTTGTGCTCCTAAAGAAATTACTGTTACTTCAAGTCAAGTTTTACCACCACTGATGTCCAGTGATCATGGGGTTATAAAGGTTAATTTGTTGCTAGATAATTCTGCCAAATTGAAATCTAAGCCAATACACAGAAGGTTAATTACATATTTTATGTAGGCAGAGCAGTCACTATGTAAAACTAATTGAAGTGAGGTGTTCAGTGGAAAAACTGCAGATGGATTGTGAAAAATTTTGAAAGAGAAATTAAGTGCAAAAAATAAAAAAAAAATGTTTAACATCAGGATCTAGGCATACAACATCAGGGGGATATATTTCCATAAGAACAAGATATCTGATTAAGGTGAGAGACAAAAAATATAAGAAATAGAAGAGAGTTCAAACTACAACTTTGAAAACTGAAATAAACAAGCTGGACAAAGAGATTAAGCATAGTGTGAGACAAGATCAAGAAAAAATTGAAGAAAATGTATATAAAGATATTGAGCATAATAGGAAACCTTTTTTATAGATACATAAGTTGTGGAAGGAGTAAAACATACAAATTGAAAACTGTGTGCAGATACTAAAATTTATTCTCAGATGCAACAGATTATATATTTACAAAATTTTATGCAAAATAGCTTGGCTCCACAAAAGGGGCGATAAGTTGTCCTAGTGACATCCAGGTAACCTCAGATACTGGAATCAAATTAGATTATATTGAAAAAGAACTATGCAAACTGGATCCTAACAATGCACAGGGGGGAGACAGAATTAGTAACAATGACCTGAGAACACTTCAGCAAGAACTTACGGTACCATTATATCTGTTATTCACTAGGTCATATCAATATGGGGAGATTCCTCAAGTCTGGAGACATGCGCTTATTAAACTCGTTTTTAAGGGAAAGAGGAGTAGGACAAACCTGGAGTCATATAGACCCTTAAGTCTACTTTCATGTTGTGGAAAAATAAAGAGGAAGGTAATATTGGATAAGTTATTGTCAGAACTGGATAGGTTGGGACTTGAAGCCATATATCAGCATGCATATGTTGAAAACAGATCTATTAACACCTGTAACATGATGTTCTATAACAATATAATAACAGCTATGAATGACAAATTGTGCTGTGAGGTAATTTATATAGATTTAACTTCAGCATTTGAGAGGGTCATACACAAAACACTGATCAATAAATTAGAATAACTAGGTATTGATGTACTCTTGATAAGATGGATAGCAGCATGGCTAAGAAATAGGACATGGCAAGTATCATACAGCAACTGGACAGGTGAAATCATTGATTACAGTGAGGGTGTTCCATGGGGCTCTGTCCTAGGCCCTTACTTGTTTAGATTGTGTATTTCAGACCTAACTTTTTAATCTGAGATGTTCTACAGTCTATATGCAGACAACCTGAAATTGGGTAAGCTGATTACATGTGTTACAGATAAGGCGTGTCTGCAAAATAACTTGAAGAAATTGACCATTTGGGCACAGGAGACTAATATGCTAATAAATACATGAAAAACTAAGCATATGAGATTTGGAAGACATAAATTGAAAGATGAATATTTAATACACCATGCAGTGATTGAAACTGTAGACACATTTAAGGACCTGGGTTTATAGGTAGATCCAGCTATGAGTTTTGCTAATCATATCAACCAAGTGGTTAATGATAGTTATAGAACTACAGGTTGTATAAAAGGATTTATAAAGTCTAGGAAATTAAAAATGATGAAGTCATTGTTTGTTAGTTACATTAGACCCAAACTTGAGTATGGAATAACAATATGGAATCCCTATAAGAAAACAAATATTAGTAAACTGGAAAGAGTACAGAGGAACTATATGAAGGGCATCCAAGGATGTGAACATTTAAGTTACTATGAAAGACTAGAATATCTGAACTTGTACAGTGTCACTTACAGATATCTAAGAGGAGACTGTATTCAGGTATATAGGGCATTTTGTGAGAGCTACCTCTGGGAATGTTTGGGGTTATCAAAAAAGTACTATAGAATAACCAGACAAGGGGGCGGAGCCTGAATAGCTAACTGAAACGAGCAGTATTTTAGAGCTCCATATAACTAGTTAAATAAGACAGGAAAAATATTCTTTTTTTCCTTCAAAGTATAAAATCTTATAGATAAAGGACTAATTTACATAATTAGAAACTTTGGCAAAGTTTTACAAATAATTTCCTGTCAAAAAGCTTGGAGATATATTCACTTGTTAAAATTAGCAACTCAAGGAATTCTCACCAGGATGCTGCCTTAAAGAAGAAACTACAACAGATGACATCTACCCTGCAGGAGTTGTCTTTGAAGATGGATGATTTTAAAGAGAACCTAGAAAATCTTAATACAAGCAGTCAAAAACAGGCTGACACCCTTAAGGAAATGCTACAACAACACCAGACAAGGATAACAGGAATAGAGGTTTCTCTAAATGACTTAGAAAGCAGACTTAAGGAAGAGGAAACACAGCAAGAACTGCTTCTTAAACAAAACACTTGGCCGGTTAATAAAGTAGATGACTTGGAAAATAGGGAGAGGAAAAATAACATCAGGATTTTCAGATTACCTGAAAACACAGAAGGTGAGGATATTATTTCCTTTTTATCAAGCTGGATCCCTGACTTTTTAAATTTAAAAGAAGGACTTTCCTTTGGCATTGAAAGGGCACACAAAGCTCTTGGGAAACCTGCCACAAATTTCTTTCATACTTGGACAAGGAACTGATTTTAAGATCTGCTTAGAGGAAGGCACCTCTAAAATATAAACAGAGCCTGATCAGATTTGATAACGACTATTCATCTAGAATAATGGAACAAAGGAAAAAAGTGTGGCCAATGATAAAGTTTCTGAAACAAAATAACATCAAGGCAAAACTTGAATACTGTATGTCAACGAGATGAGGACTTTTATTGACTTAGAGGAAGCCTCTTCATTTATTAAAACTAATAATGTGATTACTTTACCAGAAGATATGGATTGGATGTCACCTTCTCTCAAGAGAACAAAAGAAACAAATGTCTGGACGGACGTCAAAAAGAAGAAGCAAAAGACTGATGCTGTTATAGCCAAATCTCTCAAAGCATCTACTATGATATGAATGTTTTAACATTACTTTAAAGGACCAATTTTACTGCTTGGAATTTTAAAACAAAGGTAACTAACTACTGGAATCTTTATCTATATTTTTTGAAAATAGATGACACATGAGAGTTTTCACATTACCTTAGGTATGTAAAACAGGGAACTTTTCTTTCACAGAAGGAGCACATAAAATATTTATACTGTAAATCAACATACATAGTATATGTGTATTTTCTCTTAATTTTCTCTTTTCTTTCTCTCTCTTCTCTCTTTTCGCATTATTTATTTTAACTGCATCTTGTCTCCCTTTCTAAATTCTCTCCTATTTACTATACTAATATAGTCTGTATATATTTGATAGCTCACTATCTATACATAGATAAATAATAGTATAAAATAATCTAGTTTTAAGGTAGACTAATTGGAATAGTGAACTTAATTAATTGTTATTACAATATCTATTAGATTAATGATAGTCACTGTTATGCTTATTTGGATTGGGGACATGTTCGTGATTAACTCTGAAGTGTTCCATTCATGTACATATATCCTTTGAATTATTTCCTTTTAGTATTAACAAATACATAAAAAAAAAAAAAAAAAAAAAGAGGGAAAAATGTACTGTTGGTTAAGAGAAGTGAAGCTTTCTTCACATTTTATTTGCGTTGCCATAGCAACCATAAACAATTGCTGCAGTTTCTAAGGACTCTGCGAACCTGCAAAGTGCATTTAACCTCACAGATAACAATAAGTAAAAGTAATGTTGTTTAGTTATTAAAATGAAAAACAACCTAAGCAAGATAAAATAAATACATAATGGGACTATTTGTAAATATTTTATGATTTATCCTCATAGGATTACATATTCCTGGAAATACAACTGAAATGTTCCCAAATTACATGTGCACATAAATGTAGCTGCTTGATTAAAAAGTATTACTCAGTTTAACATGCTGAATCCACAAGCTGTCTGCACTGTAAAAGTTACATTTTATATGTTACTTGAAATTGACAGTCTAGAGCACATGAAAAGATACATATTACTTTGTGCAGCATGTTATCTTCGCAGTTACCTCACAGTCTGTTTATACTTGGCAACTGATAGCTATTCATTTAAAATATCAGTTTAAATATTAAATGTGCCCTTGAAATTCTATTGACATTTTGACAAAATATAATCTGAACTGTAAAATGAATGACTTGAAAGAAGTGAAGTAATACATAGATTTCAAAGACAGTTATTGACACTACAGTATAAGTAAAAATGTATATTCACAAAGAAGTATTGAAATGTTTTAGTCTTCCAGTTAAAATAGCTTACTGTCAACATTTTGCGATATCAAACAGTTTGAAGAGCTAGGAAATTACTATTATTTGTCTTTATAATAATTATTAGACAGATGTTAGACTCTGCTTTGTTTAATGAATTGTGACATGTTTATAAGGAAAATGGACTCGATTAGATGTTATTACAATAGTTATTCGATTAATGGTGGACACTGTTATGCTTAATGGGTTACGAGGCATGTTAGCAATTAACTCTGAAATGTTTCATTTATATACATACTGTCAGTTGAATTATTTCCTATAATACTAACATAATATATAAAAGGAGGGAAAATATACTTTTGCTTGTGAGAAGTGAAGCTTTCTTTACATTCTATCAGCCTCGTGAACTATTTCAGTTTTTTTTTTGTAACACTCATTGATTAGGAACCACTATATTTGCATTGTCATGGCAACAGAAAACAATTGCGGCAGTTTCTACAGACTTTGTGAATCTGCAAAGTGCATTTAGCCTCGCAGATAAATAAAAAAAGTAATGTTGTTTAGCTATTAAACTGAATTACAATCTAAGGAAAGGTAAATTAGATAACTTAATAGAACAACTTGTAAATACTTTATAAATTATTAACATTGAACTACACATTCCTGGAAACTCAACTGAAATGTCCCCAAATTACTTGTGAACATAAATGAAACTGCCAGATTAATAAACATAACTTGCTTTAACAACCTGAATCTATAAGCTATCTGCTCTATATATGCTACATTATATATGTCACTTGCATATGACAGTCTCTAGAACACATGAAAAAATACATATTATTTTTGCAACATGCTATATTTGCACTAACCATACATTCTAAACTAACTCAATTGGCAACTGACAAGTTATTTATTTGAAACATCAGTCTAAATATTAATTGTGCCCTTGAAATATTGTTGTGGTTTTGACAAAACAAAACCTGAACTGAAAAAGGAATGATTTTGAAGAAGTGAAGTATTGTACAAATTTCAAAGACAGCTATTGACACTACAATATAAGTAGAAATGAATACATGCATGGAAAATTGAAATGCTTTATACTTTTAGTTAAAATAGCTTATTGTGAACTTTTTGCTTTATCAGAAAATTTAAAGAGCTAGGAAATTATTTCTAATTTGTCTTTATAATGCTTACTAAAGTGATGTTAGTCACTGTCTTGTTTAATGGATAGCGAGTCATGTACAAGATGGACTACTGAATGTTACTTCTGTTTACCTATGCTTGCTGAATTTCTTTTATTAGTACTGATTTAAAACAAGGGAAAGAAAGGGAAGGGAAATCTCTGTTTTTGGTCAAGGGAGGATAGGCTTAAGAGTATTCTAACTGCCCTGAGAACTCTCTAAGATGCTCTAAACACTATTTGATTAATACTTACCTAAGGTAAGCCTTGATTACCATATTGATACCTACACATTCATTCTAGACCTGATGTGATTACCCATTCTGGAAGCAGGAGGTGCCCTATGCAGGGTGGGAATTGTCAGGGTGATCATAGTTCATTCTTAGACTCTGCTTTGTAACTCTATAAATATGTAAAAGCATTGCACACTAGAATGTAGGGTGCCTCTACTCAGTCAGGATACCACTGATAAGCCATGTCTTTTCATAAGTGTAAGTTGAAGTTGGTGAGCTGAAGAGTGGGAAAGTAAAGGAAGACAGTACACCTACAGTAAATTCATACTTCATTGGTAATCACTCCTTGTCTCCTACAGAGTCCTTTTAGTCAAATTATTTTAGTAATAATCTATTTGTTGTTGGCTTATTTAGTGTATGCTCCTCTGTTGGATTTAATTTATCCGAAATGACATATCTGACATGTTTGGGATCTCTTAAGGTTAACTAAATATTGGATATTTTCTAAGTCAACATAATAATTGTGTACACTATTAACATTCCATCCTAATATATAAAATACTATAGAATAATAATAGAATAATGTAGAATTTCATATCTCTTTTAAGAAAATTCTCCATATAATAATTTAACATATGGAGCTCAGTTGATATTGTTGGTTAAAGGTATGAATGATAATCCATTAGATCTATCTTTATCTGTTGGATTAGGAATGACTTTCATTCCATGTTTAATGGGAAATTTATATTTACTTGTATTTGATACTTTAGAATTAATGTTTTATAGAAGTACTTTTTTAAAGCCTGACCAGAATTTTACCCTACTTGTATTTAAAGAAGAAAGAACATTAAATTACACTCCCAAGTTTACACACATAAAAATAACATTCAATGTTATTAAAGAATATGGTATAACTACTATAATCAAAAAAAAAAAAAAAAAAAAAAAAAAAGAAGCAAAATGTTTCTTCCAGCAATAACTTGAAATGGATTTAACATTCTTATCATTAAATACTATTGGTTTAAATAATGCAAATAAAAGATCAAACTTACTAAAATATGTAACTCTAAATAAGGCACAAGTAGCATTTCTCCAGGAAATGCATTTTAAGACTAATGATAGTTTTATTTGCAACCCTAAGGACTATACAGTCTTAGCTCAATCCTCCTATAGAACAAAGACAAAAGGAGTATCAATTCTCTGGAAGAAAAACATAATCACTCCAAAAGTTATTTATAAATATGAAGACAAAGAAAGTCTACTAACATTGTTATAATTAAATTTAATAACAGAATATGGACCTTAGCTAATCTATATTGTTTCCCAGGAATTGGAGCAGGAATGGTTAAAAAACACCTAGATTTTATTTCCAACAATTATAAAGGAAATCTTATACTGGGAGGAGACTTTAATTGTACCTTAGAAGCTTCTGAAACCACCAAGAAGTCTTTTGGCATAGCAACTATTTCAAAATCCTTAAAAAGGTGGATTGATTCATTTCATTTAATAGACACTTTTAAAGTAAAAGATGATATATCCTTATTATTTTCCCATAAAGACCATAGATTTGGAACACAAACCAGAATAGACAAAGTATTCATAGTTCAAGATTTACAAACAAAAATCCTCAACTTCTTAATAGTTCCCTGCCCCTTGTCAGATCATGACTCTCTGATAATGAAGCTCCAAATAGAGTTTAAACCTTTAATCTTCTCAACTAGAATTCCATCATATATCATGAAAATTAAAGAATTCAGACCCTGGATGTTGTCAGAACTACAATTATTTATCTATGTAAGAGATGTAATGTAGAAATTAATGCTGACTGGGCTCATATGTTTTATGACTGTATAAAATTGAAAGAATACTGGAAGTCAATTAATGAATTTTTGCAGGCTCTTTTTACAGTTAATTTCATTATTTCTAAATCTCTTATATTATTCAACACACCTGTACCTCAAAGTGTTAAAAAGGTTAATCTTCCCTTGTTATGGTCTATTCTAGCAGTGGCTAGGAAAATAATAACTAGAAATTGGATTTCAGATACACCTCCTTCGTTCAATGAATTTAAAAATGTTATGAATATAGTGTGCCATATGGAAATAAACACAATTAGGACTAGAACAAATAGAAAAACATCTTATTTTATTGTATGGGATAATTTACAAAATTTGTTAAAAAAATTTTAATTTCAATAGCATGGTATTTTAGTTTAATTAATTGATCTGATTGTAGTGGATGTCTTTGTAAATACTTTAGTTGTTTTGTTGAATATTATAATAATACCTATTTTTAATTACTTGTATAAAATTGTTATGATATTTCTCTTATATGTTAAAACAATAAACCTGTTTTGAAAAAAAAAAAGAACTACAATTATTTCTTGAAATTAATAATACAACAGAAATCAGTAGCGTCATGGTTTGGGACTCATTAAAAGCGTATTTATTTGGTAAGATCCTTAGCTGGTACAAAAACAAAGTTAGAGAGTGGGAATCTGAATCATTAGATTTGCAAACCAGACTCTTGACAGCAAAATCTAAAAAAAAAATCAGAATTGTCCAGAAGTAAAAAAAGAAATAGAGGAATTAAATAAAAAATATAATGAAATTCTAACACACAAAACTTGTCTAGCCTTGGAAAAATTAAAAATAAACTCATTAGCCACCTCCCCCAGATATTTACTTAACTTATCTACAAGAATTAAAATACAATCTAAAGCAAATAACATTAGTAGTATATATCATGAAAAGAAAGGGAAAAAATTATCAGATATAGGAGACATCCTTTAAGCATTTTGGTTCTATTATATGGAACACTTCAAAAAAGAAGGTTTAGATACCAACCAAATAAACTTAGATACAAACCTTATCAATATAAAAAAATTCCAGAAAAAACTTAAAACTAGACCTACAAAAACCTGAATCCTACAAAGAAATTGTTGACAAGATAAAAGAAAGTAAATCTAACAAAGCTCCAGGGATAGTTGGTATAATTACGGAAATTTACAAACTCTTCCCTTCAACAGCAATCTCCCTTTTTCATAAAACTTTGCTAGAAGTCCAGTCAGAAGCAAAAATACCACCCTCATGGAAATATTCTCTCATAACACCAATTCTAAAAGATAATAAACCATCAAACCTTTGCACCTCATACAGACATGTATCATTACAGAATAATGATTACAAAATAATCATGTCAATCCTAGCTAACAGAATGAAAATCCCACTTTCAAAGACAATTAATAATGATCAAACTGGATTTTTATATAATAGGCATACACATGATAATATTAAAAGGATACTTACTCTTACAGATTATGTGAATAAAGAAGATAGAGAAACACTTGTAATTGGATTGGACATAGAAAAAGCCTTTGATTCCCTCAACTGGGAATATCTATTTAAAATTTTAGCATTATTTGAATTTCCTCCTCCCTTCATCTTATTACTAAAAAACATATAAATAACTTAGCTTACATTAAATTAGGTCCTTTCACCTCAGAATCTATCCATATAATGAAAGGTACTAAACAAGGATGCCCCTTTCTCCTATTTTATTTACTTTGGCTATAGAAATACTTGCAGAAATAATACACAATAATCCAAGAATAAAAGGAATAGAAGTCTATGACTAGTACATATCTAAAATAATGCTTTTTGCTGATGATATTTTATTAACCCTATCAAACTCCAGAGAGTCATTAGGAGAGCTAGAAGATTTCAGGTCTAAACTTTAATAGATAAAAATCAAAATTTCTATTTTTAAATAAGAAAAAAGAACTACAAGTTATAGATAAATCTGTCATAGGAAAACAAGAACTTACGCTAAATTATTTAGGAATAGTGTTATGCAAAAATACAAACAAAACAATATTAATAAATTATAAAAACATTATTGAAACAATAAAAATATATATAGAAAAGTGGAACAAAATTATATTAACTTTTGAAGACAGATTGCAATTGATAAAAATGGTCTTATTGCCAAAAATACTGTATGTAGCATTAGCAATACAGTTAATTCCTGAAAGATGCATTCTTAAAGAAATAAACTCATGTTTAATAACATTTTTATGGTATCCCAAAAAGAATAGAGTAGCTCTAACTCATCACATTAGACCCTGGAAACAAGGAGGATTGAACTTCCCAGAAATAAAAACATATATAAAAGCATCTGTGCTTAAAACTACAATAAACTGGATAAACCCAAATAACTTTGCCAACTGGAAAGAATTAACAATGGCTATATTAACAAATTAATTTAATCTGTTAAAAAAATGTTAATAGTAGACAAATCAAACAAACCCTGGCATATATTATGCATAAGTATATAATATAATATAACAAAACCTTCTAAAACAACACTGATTAATCATTACATCAGTTCCTTCAGGAAGCTTATCAATGCAAACATAGATCTAAAACTTTGGTTTGACCTTTTAACCCCATTTACCATCGCTAAGAACTTTCCTTACAAAATATATAGGGAAACAATAACTTCCTGGGAACAAAATGGATTCTTATGCTGGTTTCAATGTGTAAATAAATTAAATGTTTTAGATATACATATGATAAAAACTGCTTACAATATTCCAACACAGGACTGGTTAACCTAGAAAGCATTCTAATGTACACTCAAGATTTATGCAGATTAATTAATAATTCCTCATTTAAAGATATTCCAAATCTAATAAATTTTCTGTATGAATTTATATATTATAGTTGTGAAAAGAAAAATTAGATTTCAAATCTATATAAAGAGTTAATAACATATAAAACAATTCCCAAACCATCATACCGGCAGTTCTTAACAAAAGGTCAGTCATTGCAGTTAACAGAAGAAATTAAAACTAACATCTTAGTATCAAGTTAATTACACCTTTAACACACAGTACTGGGAAATATTTAACTGGAAATACTTACATAGAGCATTTTTAACACCAGATAGAATTAAAAAGATCAGCACTACTACAAATGTTTTTTGCTGGAGGTGTGAAAAGTCAAATAAAGCAGACTGGATTCATATTTTTTTATGAATGTAATAAAATTAAATCATATTGGAATGGAAGCAATCATTTTGTACAAGCTTTATTTAATGAATCATTTATCTTAACTAATGCATTGATTATATTAAGTGAAAAATTAATTAATATGGTGCTAAACACGGTGCTGTTACTGTGATGGATCTGAAGTCTTGTTAAGACACTAGGTCTTGCTGGCTGGATTCTGCTGAAATCAAAGTCTAGTTATCAAAGTTTGTTACCCACAGAAACTTGCAGTGTGTACATTGATGCAGCACCAAAACTCTGAGCAGTAACCAATAAATAGCTTTTCTATAACAAATCACACAAACTACTGTTACAGCTTCAGTTACACTGCACTACTTTACTTCTCAAATGGCATGGATGATGTGAGAGATATAATACAAAAAAAATCTCTAACAATGTTATCTGCTATAGCCTCTTTGTAGTAGTTTTACATCCTGTTTTTTTCCATTGTACTCTATTTTGGACTTTGTATGAGAACATCTGTTTGCAGAAAAACATGTTTTCATCCTGTAGAGAAATAATGCTGTTATTGTCTTTATCCATTCAAACTTCCTTGCTTAACAGAGTCATATGATAGAAACACGTACAGATTGTTTTCCTGTTGTCCATTCTTTACAGAAGCAGGTTAACTTTCTTACTGACAATGTGAAATGCATACATCCTTTTTTTTTACATTCTTGCCAAGTCTGTAAGAGGTCAGCTTTCTTGGTGACAGTGTGAAATGCATACATTCTTATTTTTTTACATTTTTGCTGAGTCCGTAAGGAAACATCCATTAAGCAGATTCCTTATTTTTCAAGCCACAGCCATTTAGTATGGATGCTAGTCACATATTACTAAACTCTATTTCTACATTTAAGCAAGCTTTATTTTATTCCTTATTTATTTTGCATATTTGTAAGAGAATTACTTTCAACCTTAATATTTTGTTGAGCATATTCTTACAATTCCCTCTTTTTATTTTAAAACATGCTCAAAACATTCATACTCAAGACATTAATTTCATTTGTATTGGATTCTTCTGTATTTGTACATACAAAGACTGTAAAGTACACTTAGTCCAATCTACAAATTTAGTAACATTAACATCAAGCAGAATCTTGGACTAGTAGAATTGCTATTAAAGGCATGGTATTAAACTACATACCCAGCAATTAGAAACAGTCATGCTTTTGCATACCAACATTGTCTTGCCAAAAAACATATTAAAAATAGTAAACCTTGCTCAATTTTTACATATCTTTACTCTCTCTTGTATAGCTTTAATAAAGCAATTTTAAGCCATCTCTTGTATAGCTTTACAGTTTAACAGGTTATAAATACAATTTAATATTAAACAATACAATAATAACTAACATAATAGCTATTAGCAACTTGCAAAATATTTTATCCTGTCAGGTTTAATCTGTTTATCAGTATTTCTAATGTACTAATACCTGTTTTCATCTCTCCCCGAAAGAGTATTGTCAAGAAGGAATGAGATATTATTTCTTCCTGTAGTTTTATTTTAGACCCTTTTGCAATACTGTTCACACAGACAGTGTAAAACTGAGAAAGTACCCCTCCCCTGTAGTATAGCAATATTGTTTATTTGCTTTATGCTGTGAGAATAGAATGTATGCCAGCCCAACACTTTGGTTATACATTTGCTTTATTAGGTTACTAATAAACTATGGACCTTTGTCTGATTTGATTATTTTGGCTGTTTTCAATGACAAAATATATTTTTTTCTGTTGCCTTTGCTGTATACTACTACTAGTAGTTATTTGTACCCTCCTGTATACTTTATTTGAACTGTATGTATACTATAACCCATCTGCTGGCTGTACTTGATGTAACTGAGTTTTTTTTTACTTTTGACATTTACTTGCAAGCAGATTATCATTGACATATATGCACAACTGTGATGTTTTATTATAATTACCAAATAGTGTTGCATGTGAAAATTTTAACAATTATGTTTTAATAACAATAATGCTTGAGAAAAACTCAAGCCACTTGTCTGGCAATCAGTCTTGTTTTTTACCT
The DNA here is from genome assembly GCF_019279795.1 of Protopterus annectens. Lineage (NCBI taxonomy): Eukaryota > Metazoa > Chordata > Ceratodontiformes > Protopteridae > Protopterus > Protopterus annectens. The sequence goes on from NC_056725.1 coordinate 1,436,766,935, forward strand.
TATCTGCTCAGTATTTCCTGTAACTATTCATCCAGTCTAGGAAGGTCTGAGCTCACATTTCTGACTCTGTAAACTATAGTTAACCCTTTTAGCATTTTTCCTTTAATCATCTATTAATACACTTGCAACTTGATAGTAAAATGCAGTTATAAAACTCTTAGAAGTATAATAAGTATTTGTGATTTGCATAACTATGCATTTATACTACATAAATAAACATCATTTTACAATTAGCTTACGTATTTTTTTAACTTTGATTTCAGTATTTTTTATTTATTTAACTGCCCTGCCATTCATTTTACAAATACTGCTTGACTAATACCATTTGTGATTTTATTTCTTTTTAAAATTCAGAACTTTAACTGTTTGGTGTGGTGTTACTGTACAATTATAAACAATTGAAAAAAATAGATATTAGCTTAACTAACACATGCTTATATTTACATTATTTATATTTGCTGTTGTCTGTTATTCTTGTGCATTGTAACAGATGTACTTTAGATGAAAAGAAAATACATCCATGTTAGTCTTGTGACTTTAAATCTTTACTGTTAACTATTTTTATTTGATTTTTATACACTAGAACTGTTTTGTGTACCTTTTAACTATGCTATGAGAATGGCAGTTATTTGCTCTACTTTACTGTAGTACTGTTGGTCCTTATAGCTATTTTTACAAATATTGTAAGGTTTTTGTACATAATCCTGCTTTTCTGACTTTTCATGTAAATTTTTTGGCTCTGTTTTTGGAAACACCCTGTTCTTCCTTCTTTTTAGGCCAGGCTTTGTTTGTTTGTTTGTGTCTTTTGGCTTTTCCCGGTTAGGGGTCGCCACAGCGGAACTCCGGTCTGCTAATGATTGGCAGTAGATTTTTACGTGCTGGCTTGCCGGGCCTAATGTACAACCTTCAACGAAGGAAAGCCCATTCATGCATGTCACCACACAGAAGACGCTCTAACTGAGAATTGAACGGGCAACGTCTAACTGTGAGGCGACTTGTAATGATCACAATTTTGCTTAACATGTCCTATTTTTTTTACAAAAGAAGCACGTTGGTGCCTTTTGTTCATTACCTGTGCCTGATCCTGGTGCTATAGACATAGAGGCAGGAGCTGGTCATGCAGATGCAGCTCTTTCTGCTGGAGGTTGATCACACCACTGTTGCCTTCCCCTGTTTTTTACTTCACCAATTATCTCAAATGGCTCACTATCATCTTCAAATGCAAAGATATGGTGTGAATATAATGTCCCATCATCGACCATAGTCCTTCCCCTCATTAATTTTTGTACCAAATCAGTGAGGGTATCAGAATTTTCTTCATAGATACATTTAATATCCCCTGGAACCCCTTTGACTTGCTCTAAAAAGCAATGTATTAGCTGTTTTTGTATTTTGCTTTTCAACAATGTCAATGTCTGATTTTTTATATATGATTTGAAAGGCAAGCCTAAAATGTTCATTTTGTTCCATTAATTTATGTGTAATAGTAATTTTGAAATTATCTAATAACTTAGCTGTGAGCAGCTGCCCTTGTGTAAATGCCATTAGAACAGCTGTCATACATCCTACATTAGTGTTTAACTGAGAAGCATCTTGCTTTAACTGAATGAAAGTTCTAAAATGTTTTGGTATGATTTGTCCAGACATCAGATTCTACCATTCTACCATGTGTGCTTAACCATTTTCAAAACACAAACATATTATGAAATATATCTTTTTTGTACAGATTAGCTGTAGTTTCCTGCTCTTCTGCAATGTTTTCTTAAGCTCAGCTAATGTATTTTATTTATCCTGTAACCATTGTTCAAGAGTTTTCTGTAATGTTGCACAGTCTTTCTGACATTTTTCAGTAATCTGTTCTGCTGAATCTAAAACTCCTATGCAGTTTTGAAAAATGTTTGTATAACTTGTCTAAACTTCCTGAACTCATTGTGTCTATATTTTAGAAGTTTATTACATTATTTTATAACAAGATGTACCAGAGGTTCTGTCAGTAAGTGATTTGACTGTTGTTATAACTCTGAAATTAACCTTTCACATGTGGTGACAGGACATAACTGTTCAACATCTGAATATAATGAAAACACTTTACCCTTAGTTAATTCTTTATCATGAAAAGGTCTGTCTTCACAGTCTATTTTTTTAGCAATATCATGCAATACTTTTTTATGGCATGGCACACAAAATGCAGTTTATGTTAAATCACACAATAAACATTTGTCATACCCCACATGGTTTTCTTTGAGATACCAGTCAAATATTGTAATACATTTGTATAATGCCTTATTATCAACTTGCCGTAATAAGGTTTTACATTTACTAATGTGCTGTGTATACCAGCATTGCAATTTACTAAAGCTTGGCTTACACCTGCTTGAATTATGTCTAATAGCATCCATACTAAAAATGTGACATAGAAAAAAAGGTCTTACCACTTAGCAAGAAAACAGGTGCTCAGGCTGTTGTTGCAGATGGCCGGAAATTTTTTCAGAGTCACTCGAGAAGCTGGTGAAACACAACAGGCATCAAACTGATATGCAAAGTAGATGTCCTCCTTTCTTGGAGGTTGTATGGCACTGTGACTTTCCTGCACTGCAGGCTCAATCTGGATTCAGATGTCTGAGGAACTTTACTGCTGCAAGCTGCATAAATTGGAGTACTTCTGTTTAGAATTTACACATATGTACAAATGTTAGTTACTGCAGTTTGACTGAAGTGACCCTCTGCAGGGCTTACCACTCCCTCTGTGTTCGAATGCAGGTAGCTTGCCATTGAAAAATTAATTATAAGGTGCTAAACATGGTGCTGTTAGTGTGATGGATCTGAAGTCTTCTTAAGACACTAGGTCTTGCTGGCTGGATTCTGTTGAAATCAAAGTCTAGTTATCACAGTTTGTTGCCCACAGAAACGTGCAGTGTGTACATTGATGCAACACCAAAACTTTGAGCAGTAACCAATAAATAGCTTTTTATAACAAATCACACAAACTACTGTTGCAGCTTCAGTTACACTGTACTACTTTACTTCTCAAACAGCATGGATGATGTGAGAGATACAATACAAAAAAATATCTCTAACAATATTATCTGCTACAGTCTCTTTATAGTAGTTCTACATCCTGCTTTTTTCCATGGTACTCTGTTTTGGACTTTGTATGAGAACATCTGTTTGCTGGTGTTTGCAGAAAAAATATGTTTTCATCCTGTAGAGAAATAATGCTGGTATTGTCTTTATCCATTCAAACTTCCTTGCTTAACAGAGTCATATGATAGAAACATGTACAGATTGTTTTCCTGTTGTCCATTCTTTACAGAAGCAGGTAAACTTTCTTACTGGCAATGTGAAATGCATACATCATGTTTTTTTACATTCTTGCCAAGTCTGTAAGAGGTCAGCTTTCTTGGTGACAGTGTGAAATGCACACATTCTTATTTTTTTACATTTTTGCTGAGTCTGTAAGGAAGCATCCATTAAGCGGATTCCTTACTTTTCAAGCCACAGTCATAGGTTCATAGGTAGGTACTAGAGTATCGGCCCAAGGGCCTAAGTAAGGCTAGCCAACAAAGTTCCCTGGCTTATGCCAACCCAAGAAAGTTAATTTCTTGCGACCCTGTCAAGCAGAGCCACATAAATGATCCCCTGGGTGTATTTCCTATTTCCCATCCACTCATCAAGATTTTTCTTGAAGAGTGTTAATGAGGAACTTTGCTTGCCATAGATGGGTAGCTTGTTCCAGAGTATGGGAAGTCTCTGGGACAGGAATCTATCCCTCCAGCAAGTCCTGTTTATTGTGGTGACAAGGTTTTTGTCCCTAGAGCGTGTAGCTCTGAGGGATTGGGATTTCTTTAGGTGTAGCATATCCAACAGCTCTGGGTTTGACATAGCTTTATATGTTAGGCAGAGATCACCTTGGAGTAGGTGATATGCTACAGAGTAAAGCTGGAGTTTTTTTTTAGATGATTAGTGTAAGGCATTTGTTTTAGGCCAGTAATTCTCTTTGTGAGGTACTTCTGTGGCCTTTCCAGCTACTGCAGATGTCTTGTGAGGTACATTCCAAAAGGGGCATTGTACTCTATAATGGGTCTAATGAGTGTCGAGTAGAGGGGAACAATGACCTCTTTTTTCCTGGATGAGAACCCTTTTGTGATGAGGTGTGCCATGTAGAAGAATTTCCTGACTACTGTGGCGATGTGATTATCAAAGGAGAGACTACTGTCCACCTGGGTCCCAAGGTCTCTTATCACACATTCGGTGTTAAGAAGGCTGCCACCTATGTGGTAGTTCATGGGTACAGAGTTTCTACCAAAGGGGATAACAATACACTTTTTGGCATTGAGCTTGAGGCCATGGCTCTGTCACCAGGCATCTGTCTCAGTGAGGCCCTTCTGTAGGATGTCCATATCATTGGGGGACTCGACTGTAGCTCCTAGTTTGCAGTCATCTGTGAACTTCATTAACCAGAGGCCTTCTGTGTTAGCCTGTACTTCAAAGAAGTAGATACCAAACAGGAGAGGTCCCAGGACTGAATCCTGTGGTACTCCACTTGTTACTGGTTTGAAGTCAGATTTGGAGTCTGCAACTTTTACAGTGTGGGTTCTGTCAGTGAGCCAGTTGGCAACCCATCTTGTGACATAGAGATTTATGCCTAGTTTAGTGAGCTTAGCTATAATTCCAGAATGGGCGATGGTGTTGAAAGCCTTGGCGAGGTCAAGATAGGCTGTGTGAACCACCTTACCCTCGTCTATGGCTTTGGTGACTGCCTCAAAGAAGTCGACCAGGTTCAGGAGGCAAGATCTGCCTTTCACAAACCTGAAATGGGTGGGGTCCAGAGTTTGGAGGTTACCAATGTCTTTGTTTATGAATTCCATGATCAAGGTGCAGGTACTCCACGACTATCGAAGCCAACCATCAACCAAAAAAGCAGAAAAACAATAAAAAATTTTTTTATATTGAACAACAAAAAAACTTTATTCCATGGGTTGTTAGCGCTTTCACGTCTACTCTGGACGCTTCTTCAGACTTTGATAAAACACTTCATCACTTCTGTATTTAAATACATATCAATTAAACAGTTAACCAATGAAAGCCTTTGTATGAATACACAACTATAAAAAGTCAGAAACTTCTAAATAAAAAAGTCAGAAACTTATATTGTAAAAATTCAAAATTCAAAATTCAACTTTGACACTAAAATGGACGTAGTAATAGATTATTACTGTTATTAACATTTCGGATGGCAAATAGCATATGAATATTTATTAAAAACACAAGAGCATATAAAAACAGCATGTGATAAAAAACATTTCAAATATGTGAAACTATTGAAAAACTTCTAAAAATACATATTCCTACTAACACCAAAAGACATGAAAAAGTCAAATGTATAGCTTTAAATAACCGCTAATGCTTCAAATGATGACTGACTAGAAAGGGTTTCAAAGTAACCCTCTCATTAAGGCCATGTCCTTCATCTGCTTTCATTCTGATGATCCATTTACATTCTTCCCTTTCAGTGAAGTTACTAACATTGCCTAATCTCAATGTGGTGTGTATCAATTCAATAACTAAGAACTCAAAAATGTGTGTGGTGCCTTGCGATAGGACATGTCTAGCCAGTGCGTTCCTGTCATTCATATACCAACAAGAATAAGAGTATTACTAATGTCATTAGAAAGAACTGGGGTATCCTATAGTTGGATGATAGGCTCAGAGCACTTGTAGGTTCTTACCCCAGTTTTTCCTATAAGAATACTAGATCTTTAAGGAACATGTTATGTTATGAAAGGCGACTTCAAGATCAACCACTTACTGTTAGAATGGGTACCTTTCTATGTCGCAGTTGCAATGAGTGCAAATACATACTGGGCAGGAATAACGTCAGGCACCCGGACACAGGTGTGCTATATAAATTTGATCATTATGCAGACTGTAGGACAAGGAACATAGTTTATTTAGCCATCTGCACCAAATGCCAGGCTTTCTATGTCGGTATGACGAATAGAACGTTGAGGGAAAGGGTTAGAGAGCATTTATATGCGATCAATAGGGAGAATGACAGGAACGCACTGGCTGACATGTCCTATCGCAAGGCACCACACACATTTTTGAGTTCTTAGTTATTGAATTGATACACACCACATTGAGATTAGGCAATGTTAGTAACTTCACTGAAAGGGAAGAATGTAAATGGATCATCAGAATGAAAGCAGATGAAGGACATGGCCTTAATGAGAGGGTTACTTTGAAACCCTTTCTAGTCAGTCGCCATCTGAAGCATTAGCAGTTATTTAAAGCTATACATTTGACTTTTTCATGTCTCTTGGTGTTAGTAGGAATATGTATTTTTAGAAGTTTTTCAGTAGTTTCACATATTTGAAATGTTTTTTATCACATGCTGTTTTTATATGCTCTTGTGTTTTTAATAAATATTCATATGCTATTTGCCATCCGAAATGTTAATAACAATAATAATCTATTACTACGTCCATTTTAGTGTCAATGTTGAATTTTGAATTTTTACAATATAAGTTTCTGACTTTTTTATTTAGAAGTTTCTGACTTTTTATTGTTGTGTATTCATACAAAGGCTTTCATTGGTTAACTGTTTAATTGATATGTATTTAAATACAGAAGTGATGAAGTGTTTTACCAAAGTCTGAAGAAGCGTCCAGAGTAGATGTGAAAGCGCTAACAACCCATGGAATAAAGTTTTTTTGTTGTTCAATATAAAAAAAATTTTTATTGTTTTTCTGCTTTTTTGGTTGATGGTTGGCTTCGATAGTCGTGGAGTACCTGCACCTTGATATTGACATTTTTTGTTTGGGGACATAGCAGGTACCTTACCCTGAGAGATCTCTGTTTATTTATGAATTCCATGATGATACGTTCCATGGCCTTGCAGGCCAGGCTCGTCAGGCTAATAGGGTAATAGTTCCCAGGATCAGTGGTGGCTCCCCCTTTGTGAAGTGGGATAACTGTTGCTGTGCACCATTCAGTGGGTACAAAGTCTGATGTGAGGCTATGATTGAACATGGTGCTTAGGTGGGGAGCCAGTTTGTTCTGAAGTTTGTGTAAAACACAGCCTGGGATGTTGTCCGGTCCCATGGATGCTGTTTTTGGCTTTAGAGAGTGCTGCTTTTACCTGTGAAGTTGTGATTACAGGGACTCTGCATTCTTCCTGTATAGATATGGGCCTTTTAGGGGGAGAGAGGGGGGTAAAGTTAGCACTGAACCTATCTGCCAGGATGTTGGCAATATCAGTTGGTTCTGTAATTTTTGTGCCATTGTGCTGTAACTCAGAGCAGATCTGGATGTTGCCATAGAGATTCTTGACATAGCTATAGAATGCTTTGTGGTTGTCCTTAGAATCAGAGGCAATCTTGTTTTCATATCTTTGGAGGATCTTATAAGGGATCTCAGCTTCTTGCTGAGGCTGACCAGGGAGCTCCTCCACTCATAGGATTTTACTCTCTTTTGCAACAATTTCTTCCTTCTGTTGTAGAGTTTGTTTATGGCAGGGGACCACAAAATTGGCTTCCTTTTTTTGGAGGATAGTGTCTTGGTTCTGTTTGGGATAGCACGATCCATGCACTCGTGTAAGTGCTTATAGAGTGCATTTGTGTAGGATTCAGCAGTCATAACTGTATTGTCCATCTGCATGGGTGTCATGAAGTTCACCACTTCTGTCTTAAGAAGCATGAAGTTGGCTTTGGAGAATTTTTTTTATCGTGGTTTCCTTAATGGGGGGTGGGGGTGGGATGTGGATATCTAGGGTGATTAGCTTATGGTTGGAGCTGACCAAAGAGCAGTTGACTTCAGGTATGGAACACCAGTCACTCATGTTGGTAATGAATAGGTCTAGGATATTGTTGCCCCTGGTGGGGGTATGGATAGGCTGATTCAGGGCACTGGAATTTATGAATTCCAGAAAGCGCTGAGCGAAGGTGTTGGTACATGAGTAGTTTTCCCAGTTAATAGTGGGGTAGTTGAAATTGCCCAATATTAGGGTGCTTGAACCCTAATATTTTCCAGTATATCAAGAAAAGAGGAGTGGGAATCCTGGAGCATGGTGGGAGATCTGTAGCAAGCTACAATTTGGATTGCAGTTTTGCCAGAGTTAGTTGAACTTGGATAACCTCAGCTGCATTATGCTGAGCAACTAGCCTGGAGGTGTGGATATCCTTAATGAATATGGACACACCTCCGCCTTTGGTGTTCCCATCCAGATTAAATGGTCGAAAAGTGTGGTATGAGTTATAGCCTGTTAATGCAGGGATGCTCTCTGGGGCCTTGAACCAGGTCTTAGTCACTGCACAGACATCGATGTTCTCCATTTTAAGGAGTGCCTCGAGTGAGTGCATTTTGAGATTCCGACTTCTAGCATTGAGTAGCATTATCCTCTGTTTTTGCTTGCCTGTTCCTGTTATGGTGGTGAATTTGTCATTTGAACCTTGCTTAAAAAAGGCACTATAGGGGCGGCAAGAGCCTTTGCCAGTATCCGCAATCCCAGGGGTGACAGGTGCAGGCCATCTCTGGCAAAGCATCTTGGTCTGTCAATGTCGTCCCAGGCAGACAGATACTGGATCCCCTTAGAATGACACCAGAAGCTTAGCCAATTGTTGAAGTCAATCATTTTGTCCTTGTGCTGCAGTATCATTCTGGGTGATGGCAGGATGCTACTCAGGGCTAGGGTCATACCTGCCTGGGCTGCAAGATCAGAGAGTTCTTTCATGTCTCTTTTCATGTAGTCCAGGGAGGTACATCTCAGGTTGTTCACACCAACATGGACAATCACAGAGTCATATGTGCACTTGTTGTGGACTGACCTGAGTGCGTGGGTTATGTGGCGGATCCTGGCACCCGACAGGCAGCTGACAGTGACCTTCTCCTTGTTTAGCCTGATGAGTGGGACATCAGTCTGCCTGACTATAGAGTCACCTATGACTAGTGTGCTGGGTACGCTGTTTTGCCTTATGGACTGTGGTTGAGTGGCACACTGAGTCTGTGGGCTATGTGTCATTTGGGTTGTGTTGGTGGTGGGAGGTTGCTTGCATTTCTGCTTTGGTGGTCTCTGTTGCTTGAGCAGATTATTATTGAGAGCCTCTGTGAATGTTTTTATGTTTCTATGTGTGGATTTTGGTGGTGTAGATTTAGTGGGACTATGTGATGAGTGTGGTGTCATGCAAATGTTTACCTTCTCCTCTTGGCTATGAAGTTCAGTCTTGGTTGGAGAGAGCTTTACGTCCAGTTTGGCTAGATAAGTGCATCTCTCACAGATTGTAGTGTTGGGAGGTTGGAGGAGAGGGTTGTCTGTGTACGTGAGGCAATTGATACATTGCTCCAAGATGCCCAGATTCATCAGATAGACAGGAGAGAACACTGGGAGCTGACCCTTGGACATGCCTGAATAAAAAAATATTTTCCTCTAGACAAGTGAGGAAAGTGAGTACAAGAGCTGTTTTTCTCTAAGCAAATGAGAAAAGTAAGTACCAAAACTGTTTTCCTCTAGGTAATGAGAAAGGGTGAGTGCTGTAGTAGTTTATTTAGTGCTTACAACAAATTCTGAACAAGTGCTGAGCACGGATAAGCAAATTCAAGTGCTAAAACTAAGAATACGTATCTGGATCCTGTTGTAGATAGGCTACCTAGTGCTTACCACTCCCACTGATAAGCTAGAAGGCTTCCTTCCAACACAGAAAGGCTTGGGGGCACAGAAGCTTACAAACAGTCCTGGATACAGCAAATCTGTATCTGGGTAAACTAGTTACAGGGAAGGTGGGAAGCAAGCACAAATGCAGGCTTTTAAACCAGAAAGTTGAACGAGATGGAAAAACTGCCCAAATGGCCAATAAACTACAATTTCTGGGCCAGAAACCACTCTTGTGGTAGATAGGCTACCTAGTGTTTACCACTCCCACTGATAAGCTAGAAGACTTCCCATCAACACAGAAAGGCTTGGGGCACAGAAGCTTACAAACAGTCCTGGATACAGCAAATCTGTATCTGGATTAGACTGCTTACAGGAAAGGCAGAATAATAACTACCTAAAGGCAGTCATTTAGTATGGATGCTAATCACATATTACTAAACTCTATTTCTGCATTTAAGCAAGCTTTATTTTATTCCTTATTTATTTTGCATATTTGTAACCGAATTACTTTCAACCTTAATATTTTGTTGAGCATATTCTTACACTAAATGTAAATGAAGGTCCCTACCTGAATAAGACAAATATGTATTTGTTATGGACAATACTTGCTATATCTAGGAAATGCGTAACCAGAAGGTGGAATTCAAATACACCTCCAACCTTGGAAGAATCCTACACTTTGCTGAAGACAACTGCATCGATGGAAATAAAAATTAAAGAACTATGAATCTATCCCAGGCCACTGGCAAATAACCCTTGGAGGAAAGTTATATCTTTGTTGGACACTCTGCAATAATAAATATTGTATCCTGATAACTGATCTGTTAATTTTATACTTAATAACATAAAGTGTATATAATTGAAAGTCGGGCTATTGTAAATATTGTATATAGTTGTTTAAAATGATATTTAAAAATATTATGTAAATGTTATTTTAATTGAAAATAAAAAAAATTCAGAAGAATAATCAGATAACCTATGTAGAAGATTCTATAGGAATGAGAAGTGTACTAATTGGTTCTCTGACAAAGTAGTAGCTGATGCATGGAACATACTACCATATCACATTAAAACAAGTACTAGTTTAGATATTTTTAAGAACAGCCTGGACACTTATTATGGGAATGAGCATTTTGGTATATCTGCAAGCAAGAATGGCATTAATGCCCGTGCTTGAAATATTTGTATGTATGTGTACATGTATTCTTATTTAGTTTTGCAATTATCACATAAATTTGGATTTCATTTAAAACTTTTATTTCAAATGTTATAGAAAACACCCACTGACAGCCATTTTCTAAACTAAACTAAACAAAAAAAGCTCTCATGTTAAAAACAGACAGCATGAGAAGCAGTAAAATTCTATTCTCTTGAAACTCACATTTAGTGAAAACTCATTTGGTAACACATTAAACTCAAGACATGTGCTTGGATTCATTGTCAAATAGTATATAGTGAAGTACTAATTAACCTATACCTGAAGGGTGCAGGAATTCAAAAGACAAATGTATAATGCAACCACTAACACTGTTAAGGGATCTGGGACAACCCACTGGATACAAACTTTCCTTTTCAGGAGCAACCCAGGTGTACCGTCTGGTGAAGAAACTTAGCAGAGTCACACAGAAGAGAAATGAAAGCTGAGGGAATCAAACCATGTACTACAAGAAGCGGCTCTTTAACAGCTCATAGCCTTACTCATCTCTCATTAAGTGCGAGGCAAACTTTTGTAAACCAAACGCAATGCATTTCACAGCTGTGTGCCAGGAAAAAAACAAGCTAAATTAAAAATATATTCATAGTTAAAATATTAACATTAAGTTCACAGACTTCATGTTATCCAATTTATTCACAGCTAAATAATAAAAATCACTGTCAACATTAAGGAAAACAAAGATAACATTAAAAGAACATGTCTCGGACAGTGACGTTCCCTCCTTTACTACTTGTTTCATAGGTAGTTACTAGGCTTGCAGTCCAAGAGACCATTGAGGAGCCAAACCAAATTTCCAGTTGTCCCAAAGCACTGTCTGCTTAAATGACTTGCTCAAGAAAAGGCCAAAAATATAAGGCAAAGTTAGAGATTTTCTGCAAAACTTGAGACAGATAAGTGCAGATGGCTCAAAGTCACTTAAACATTTAACAGAACAACAGCTTTTGCATACAAACCACAAAAAAAAAAAAAAAAAAAAAAAGGAAAAAAATACTGAAAGTGACTGACTGGAATCTTCAATGATTTACCAAAGGAAAAAAAAAGTTAATGTTCATCTGGCAGTTGTGGTGAGGATTAAGTCTCTTGCCTCATGCAGCATGGTACAAGGTTTCAATCTGAGCAAGTAATGTCATTTAACTAAATAGACCTCTCTAACTGGGACATTACACACACACACACACACACACACACACACACACACACACACACACACACACTCACACAGTTTCTCATCTAAGTTTCTCTCCTTTAGGCACAACGTACTTACTCATCAGTTTCTGTTCTGTAGTTCATGTTTCAAAATTCAGTTCTGTGTGCATCAAACTGCTGCCCAAATGAAAAAAAGCAACTCTCTAGTTCCTGTAATTAATCAGAACACCTGTAAATTCTGCGCCAGTTCTTGAAAAGTATAATTTGCCCTATGTGTATGTGTGAGACAGTTCCCAGTCTCATTGGCTGAAAGCATCTACTGATGAATGAGATGTTGCATGGCAAGATGTCTTAAACTAGTAGTACTAGTTCAGTGTTTATGCATGGTGGAAAGTAGTACTGTTTTTTTTAAATGTTGCAGAAGAACATTTCTTTGTTTTCTTTTTTTTAATTAATATTGGCTGGGCCTTCCAGCCAGACCCCACCCTAGCCAGCTGCTTAGGTTGGGCTCCAGACTCTTTGGAGGTGTGGGTTTGAATCTCACCACTACCAGTTGCATTTAACTCTGCCAAGGATGGCCCCAAGCCTGGCTGCAAAAGGAGGAAGGTGGTTACCCCACCACAGTGACTAGAACTGGGGAACCAGGGAAACCAGGCAAGAAACTGCATGGAAATTCAAACAATTCACCCATGCTACTGCATCTGAGGCAGACAGTGCGTCAGCACTGTGGACCCAGGGTGTTGGTGAGAAGTGGGCTTCTGGCCAAAGGAAATTCACTTCACTGAAACTGGAAATCCTTATTGCCACATGGAACATTTGACCTGGCCACCACATCAGCCAAAATGAAATAATTGCTAAGGAACTCATGAAATGCAAAATTTCAGTTGCTGCAATGTCTGAGTTACAGCTCACTGGATCTAGAATATTGACCAACCAACCACCTACAGCCAATGTAATGATGATGCAGTAGTACTCTGGCAGTGAGAAGACAGAGGCTGGCCTCAGATTTATGGTGGATAGTCAGGCTGCAAGAAGCATAATCGCCTTCCAACCAATATCAGATCACCTGGCAGCGCTCACTGTTAATGGTAATATCAAGACCTACATTCTGTCTGCATATGCACCAACCAAGGCAAGTCTGGATCCAGCCAAGGATAACTTCTACAACCAGCTCCAATACACCCATGGACTGAGATGATCATCTTGGCGGGAGACTTACAGGTTCATAGGTTCATAGGTTGGTACTAGGCTATTGGCTCTAGGGCCTATACAATCCTAGCCAAAACTATTCCCTGGCTATTTCTTCACACAATAGTTACTTCCCTAGACCTCCGTCTAGCAGGGTGACTGACATGATCCCCGGGGTGAATTTCCTATCTCGTATCCAATCATCAAGTTTCCTTTTGAAGAGGGACAAAGAGGCACTCAGCTTGACATGCATGGGCAGTCTATTCCAGAGTATGGGGAGTCTCTGGGTCAGGAACCTATCCCTCCACATTGGCAAGAACAGGTCCGGTTGGAAAGAAATGGTGGGTAGATTTGGCCATGAGGACATGAATGATAATGGCCTGCACATTCTGTCCTTTGCTGCATCAAAAAATCTCATTGTGGGAAATAGCCATTTCCAGCATCCTCGCAAATACCAGCTCACATGACGAACTCCATCTGTTGAGGACTCGGCCATATTATACTACATCCTGGTCAACTCTCAGTTCCGATCATCACTCAAGGATATCCATCCTATGCAAGGACCTGACTGTGGCTCTGATCTTTACCTTATCCTTGCCATGGTGCAGCTTCATTTACAGCATGCAAAGCGCAAGTCACCTCCACCAGCTAGGCTGGTCTGGAAGCAACTGATGGCCCCCGCTTGTAAATAGGAATTCCATATCACACTGTCAAACTGGTTCACAGCATTGGCTCAAATGGAGGAAGTGGATGAGGTATAAAAGCAGATATCAAACTCCATCATGCAATGTGCCAAATCAGTATGCTTACCCATCCACCACCGAACACAGCCATGGATATCTGTCGAGTGTCATAGCCCAATGGAAGCAGGCAAAGCTGGTCAGCTATAAATGATACCAGCAGTTCAATTGAGAAGTTCGCCACCAGCTGAAAGTAAAAGGGGAAGCGTATTGGAGCCAGGTGGCAGCCGACCTTGAGAAGGTGGCATCCAGACATGAGTATCACAACCGGTATAGCACCATCAAACAACTGAGTGGGAAGACCAAATCCACCAGCACCAACATCAAAAAAGCAGACAGAACATTTGTATGCTCACCTTGTGAATGCCTGAAACATTGGTGGAAATTCATTCAAGAGCTTTACAACCATGACCCTCCTCATGGACCAATGGTCGATCCACCACCCATTGATCTCCCTGAGGCCTCAATGACTGATGCAAAGCCAACAGTCGAAGAGGTGAAATCAGCTATCAGAATACTGAGAAACAGCAAAGCACTAGGAGTAGTTCAGGTAACTGCAGAAGCAATCAAGGCTGGAGGCGATAGCCTGCTCCACTGACTCCAGACGTTAATCAAGCTGCTATGGGTTATGGAACAGATACCATCCACATGGAAGAAGGCCATCATCATACCCATCCACAAGATGGGGAACAACAGGGAATGCAAGAACTGCCATGGCATCAGCCTGCTTTCCATCATTGACAAAGTATTTGTGAAGATCATACAATCCAGGCTGCAGAAACGATGTGAGCAAACCAGCAGGAAAGAACAGGCTGGATCAGACCAAATAGAGGATGCTGTGATCAAATCTTTCCCATCTGTCAACTAATGGAGGAAAGAATACAGTGTGTGCAATGTACATTTATCGTCTTTATTGATTTCAAGTCCACATTTGTCTGTATCCACTGACCTGCACTGTAGAAGACACTGGTGATGGAGCACATGCCAAAGAAAATCATCAGACTCCTTCAAACATCGTACAATGGTTCATCCAGTCAGGTGGGCATTTTGAGCAAACTGTCTGAAGAGCTTACTATCCAGACTGGGGTTCATCAAGGGGACAGGGTCTCTCCACTGCTCTGAAATATAATGGTGGATGTCATCATGAAGAGAGTATTTGAGGGCAGGATGGAGTCCAGTAGGATGATGCCCATTCTTTGACTGACCTGATGTTCTCTGATGACAGTGCCATTTTCACATACAGATGTCCTCTATGACATTGCCCACATCACCCAATTGTATGGCCTACGGATAAATGCAGACAAGACCAAAATGATGGCAACCGATGGATCACAAGCCACAGCCCACCTCGGGGGAGTTCAGACAGAACACTCACAAGAATTCAAGTATCGAGGTTTGCTGGTCCAGGAGAAGAAGGTGGCATCAACAACTGAAGTCTATAGCAGGATTGGACAAACCACCACAGCATTTGTTTTGCTCAAGTGATGTCTATGGAAGAGGACAAACATATCTACCACCACCAAGATTTGCCTTTCCTGGGCACTGATCTGGCCAGTACTCTTTTATGGACTGGAAACATGGATCTTCCTCAAGCCAGACCTGAACAAGCTTGAAGTCTTCCAAATGTGATGCCTGCATCAAATCTTGGGAATCTTGCTTTGGGATCACATTAGAAATAAGATCATCCAGATGAGATGTGATCATCAGCCAGTGATCAGTGAACAGATCCAGAACAGGAGACTGTGCTGGTTTGAACGTGTGTGTAGGATAGACACCTGCTGCTTGCTATAAGACTATTAAGGAGAGAGTGCCGCACAAACTGGAGAGTTCACAAATCTATACAAAGAAGACATGGGCTAAACAGGTTGATGAGGACCTAGGAAGATGTCTACTCAACCTACAGGAGGCTAGAAACATTGCCATGGACAGAACAGCATGGAAAGGCATCACAAAGGAAGTCCAAAATCCAGCAGCACACACAGCAGCATACCAATTATGGGGGTGACTACCTCTGCCAGCTGCCAGCTAGGGACAAAAGAAGAAGAAGAGAAAGATCTTTAAGTAAGTACTATATCCATTAGGCCTAAAGCAGATGCCATGTGCTGACCATCTAAAAAAACTCCAGCTATACTCTGTGGCATATTGTCTACTCAGAGGCAATCTCTGCTTAACATACAAGGCCATGTCAAACCCTGAGCTGTTGGACATGCTCCACTTAAAGAAATCCCAATCCCTCAGAGCCACACGCTCCAGGGATCTAAATCTTGTCATCACAGTGAACAAAACATGCTGGAGGGATAGGTTCCTGACCCAGAGACTCCCCAGACTCTGGAATAGACTGCCCATACATGTCAAGCAGAGCACCTCATTGGCCCTCTTCAAAAGGAACCTTGATGATTGGATGGGAGATAGGAAATTCACCCCGGGGATCATGTCAGTCGCCCTGCTAGACAGGGGTCCAGAGAAGTAAATATTGTGGGAAGAAATAGCCAGGGAATTGTTATGGCTAGGCTTGTATAGGCCCTAGGGCTGATAACCTAGTACCAACCTATGAACCAACCTATGAACCTATCAGCATAACTGTAGCTTGCCTTACTTAAGTAGAAATGTATCTAGTAGCATACCCTCTAAAATACACAGCAGTATACGTGATAAAAGAAAACACTGTCTAAGGAAATTGTAGCGTACAGTTTACATGCTTGAGACTCGGAATGTTGAGTTGAGCATTTTGGTACTCTGAATACTGACATTTCCGAATACTGACATTTGGAATGATGAATACCAACATTACAGAATGTCCAAACTTGCTTCTCTTCAGGATCCATGTTAGTGCTTGATCCTGGATCCAGAGCAGTAGAAAGTTTCAGCATTCACTATGTTTGAAAGAATGTATTTATTCTGCATTCTGAGTTTTGGAATGTAGTTTTGGTTATTGCTTGACTCAGCATTCCGAGTCTCAAGCATGTAATAGCAAACCTAGTATGCCCTCTATAAGACATACTTCAGCACTAGTCAAACAACTCACTATTTCAACCAAGAGTACACCTTTTCTATATATCAGCAGGGATTGCTATAATCTTTTACAGCCCTCTAACTTGTAGACTCTATCCTCATAGACCTTTCTCTAAAAGCAAGAATTTCTAAACTTAATCCTACTTTTTCTTCTGCCTTTTCCTGGTTGGGGTCGCCACAGCAGATCACCTGTCCTCGCATGAGTGGCAGTGGAATTTTACAGTGTCGAGTTGCCAGCCCAGCGCCCAACCTTCCACAGAAGGCATGCACTCACACATAGGGCCAGTTTAGAGTGTCTAATCCACCTAAAGCATGTCTTTGGGATGTCCAAAAGCAAGAAAGGTGGGACAAGCTGGAGTTTCTGTATCTTTTATTAAAAGCAAACAAAAATAACCAAAGATAAGCGCTTTCGGGTGGAAACCCTTCATCAGATCACATACAAATGAACAATCCAGCAATTTAAACTAGTATCCAACCAATAGGGATTAGTAATCCAACCAATTGGGATGTGGGAGGAAACCGGAGCACCCAGAGGAAACCCACTCAACCACAGGGAGGACATGCAGACTCTGCACAGAAGACACCCCAGCCAAGGATTGAACCAGAGAACCTTTTTCTGTGAGGCAGCAACACTAACCGCTGCACCACCATGGCCGCCCTAAACTTCAATCCTACTACCTGACCATAAACACTCATAATCACTGAAATAAGTAAAATGTGAATACCACACTCAGATCATTTTGCAAAAGTATCTTAAGTTTCTAGCCAGTGTTAAAAAGCCACTTAGAAGCTTATACTTATCCGTAAATAGAATAAAGCTGTCAGGAGATGTGCACATTAATCCAACCTGTTATCACTCGCTATTACTTCTAATAACACACTCAACTCAAAATACTTAAGAACTGGAACTACAAAGTGTCAGGAACATTCATAATAAGTGGAATAAGCGGACATTACATGATTCATGCCTGCTTTTAGGACATCACATACTTACATTAACTGAAACATGGCTAAAGGACCACTTTGGGTCATCTTGCTATGTAAGGTATACCTTAGAAAGCTCTTAGAAAAATAGATAAATTACCTGGTGCTAAATTTAACAAAATCCAGCCCACTGTTCTTCAGACAACAGTGAGACTAACAGAAAAACTACCATCCTATATTCTGAATCTGGTTTACTATCAAAATTTTGACAATGTTTTTGCGAGTAATCACTTACTCGAAAAACATTGTCGAAATTAACAAGATCATAAAATCACAATATTGAAACATGAAAAATGTCAACATGTCAATTTCAACTTGTTGATATTTTTTGAACATACAGTACCTGAACATCTGGTGACATCCAACACATGTTTTGAAGGGGGGCAAGCCCCCCTGAACCTCCCATGTGTAGGGTGTAGCCCTCCACACCCCCTGCTACTTGTACAACTCTGAGATCGCACTACAGTGAGGAAAAGGGCAAAGTTCCTGATCCCCACCATAGTGTGATCTCCAATCAATATGTCGATTTTGCAACAGAGAATGCACACTAGCATTTGCTGTTGTGGCTTCAACATATTTTGAATCACCGTTTTGCAACTTTGAAAACTGCCTTTCAACATTCAAAGTTCGTAAATCAACATTTGAAATTTTCAGTGTCAACCTCTGAATCTATCTGTTTCTACAGGTTTTGTTTCAGATCCCTTTAATCATACATTATTTATCTGACTGCCCAAACAATATCCTGTTATTAATCTGAAAGATTTTAGGTTGATTGTCAACTTTTGTCTAGTGCCAAAAATATTCAAAAAAACTTGTTTACAGACAGATGTTTTGTTACTTCTGCAATTATTGACTAAAGTACAAAGTGGTCATCCACAACATTTACTAGGCATGTAGGGGATGGAAGTAGATTGACAAAGATTTTTCTTCTGCATGACATACATACATACATACCACATACACACCTCTAGACAGTTTAGAATCCCCAGTCCATCGACCTATCTCATGTCTTTGGAATGGAGGAGGAAACTGGATTACTTGGAAAAAATCATGTGAACACATTGGAGATAAGCAGACTCCACACAAAGGCAGCCGTCTAAGAACCGAACAGGAGAGCTTTTTGCTATAAGGTGACAATGCTTCTCAGTACCTCACTATGCAACCCCAACCACAGTATATTTCTACACAAATGAAAAACACTAAACTGTTGTTTTGGGACATTCAAATGTCTTCAAAACTGCTTTACAGAATCACGGTCAATGGATCTTTATCAAAAATCAGTTCTCGGAAAGTTTTACTTTCAGTGATATAACTCTGGAGCTACCTAAACCTCTGATTTATTAAAGAAATCTTCCTTGTTGTCATTTACCAGTAGAGCGACTCTGATTCTACAGAGACTGCTTTTCAAAAACTACTGCTGCCCACCTTTTCTTTAAAACTAACTATTCCCTTAGAAACAGCAGTAACAACTGCTCTGAATTAATCAGGCCTCCATTTGGTATCTCTACAGGTGAGACAGCTGTCTTCAAAACAAGCAGTGCTTCCTGGAATAAAATTATTTAGGCAATCAGAAATGAAACAACTATAATAGGTTTCAAAACAGTACTAAAATAATTTCTCATGAAAGGAAACGCATGCATATTTTTCAAGGTTGCTGGGTAGATTATGCACAACAATTTATATTACTATACATTAATGCTATATTCAGATCTGTTTTGGAGCTCTTTGTACATCATCTCCAAATTATGTCATCATTTAAATCATCATCATCATCATTCCTCCTTTTCCCATCTTTACATGGAGTCAAAGTGCAGCATCAGCTGTCATAACTTCTGTCTTTTCATAGCTACTCTGCTACCTTCTTCATGCCCACCTGTCTCAGGCTTTCGGTTACACAATCAGTCTATCTCTTGGGTGGACACCTTCCTCTTCTCTTGTATTTTCTTCTTCCTGTCTCTCCCACATTTTCTTCTCCATTCCTGCACATGTGACTGAGCCATCATAATATGTTCCTTTTGACCTTCTCTGTAACTGAGGCAACTCCAGATTCTGCTCTGATGTCTTCATTTCTTTGTCTGTCCAAAAGTGAGCATCATACTACCCATATCATGCACTTCATCTGCATCACCTCAAGCTTCCGCAGCTGCTCTGCCTTCATTATTCCGGTTTCTGTGCCATACAGAAGCACTATTTGCACCATTGTTTTTATACGGCTTACCTTTCTGCTTCTGTCACACACTACCTCTGACACATATGTTCATTAGCTCATGGGTCATAGGTCTATACTAAGCTAATGACCACAGGGGCCTTTTTAAGTTTAGCTATACATCTCAAATGTATCTGACAGGTTTTGGTACCCAAAAGTTATTTTAAAGTTTATATGTAGGCTAAGGTTTGTGTGACCAAGAATTTACAGGCTGCCATTGTCCATTAGAGGCAGAGGTGCCAGACTTGGGGTGAATTTTTAATTTCCCATCCACTGGTCCAGGTTATACTTGATTTGGGTTAATGGGGAACTGTGTTTCACATGAATGGGAAGCCTGCTCCAGAGAAGGGGTAGTGTCTGAGACACATACCTGTCCCTCCAGCATATTCAATTTATGTCACAAGCAAGGTTTAAGTCTCTGGATTGGGTAATTCTGGTGCTGTTTGTTTTGTGGATGTGCAGAAGATCCATCAAAGTGGGATCCAAGGATGTCTTGTATGCCAAGCAAAGAATTCCCCTCAAAAATCTATAGCAAACAGAATACAGAGAGAGGGCTTTGAGGTGATCCACTTAGGACATGTTGTTTACTCCCTGTATTTCTTTTGTGAGGAACTTCTATAGATATTCTGGTTGTTGCATATGCCTGGTCAGGTACATACTTAAGGGTCATTGAACTCAGTGATTGGTGTGATGAAGGCTAAATATGGTGGATCCATGACTTCCTTGGACCTAAATACCATATCCTTGCTTATAAGTTGCACAACATGGAATGATTGCCCTACTACTGCAGACACTTGATAGTCAAAAGCCAGGTTACTGTCTGCATGTATCCACAAATCCTGACTACTGGATCTACTCTTAGGGGTGTATTATCAATTATGTAGTTTCCAGAGAGAGCTGACTTTCCAAAGGATACCATTATGCATTTCTTGGCATTGTGTTTTTAACTGTGGTTCTGGCACCAGTCATTTGTCTGTGTCAGCCCTTCTTGAAGGATATTAGTGTTTTGATGGTATTTTACGACTGTCCCTAGTTTGTAATAATCTGCAAACTTGGTCAGCTAGAAGCCCTTGATGTTGGTCTTGACGTCAGAGAAGTAGATGACAAAAAAGGAGATGACCCATCACAAATCCTTGAGGGACTCCACTAGTGATTGGCCTCTTTGTGGAGATGGACTCCCCTTTACTAACTTCTTAGTTCCTATTTAAGAGTCAGCTGATTATGCAGTGGGTATACAGGGTTTATACCTAATTCTTTGAGTTTGTCTAAAATGCTTAAGTAGGGCATTGTATCAAATGCTTGGCCAGATCAAGGTAGGTAGCATGTACCATTTTGTCCTCTTCCACTGCTTTGGTGACCTTCTTAGGTTTATAGGTGTATAATAGGCTAACAATCACTAAGGCACATTTAAGCCTAGCCATGATTTATATAGGGGGTGATTTACTGACTGCCTCTGTCCATCAGAGACATAGGCACCAGACTATAGATGAATTTCCGATTATTAATCCATTGGTCCAAGTTGTGCTTAAATAGGGATAGGGAGAAACTCTGCTTCACATGGATAGGGAGCCTGTTCCAGAGAATGGAAATTCTCTAAGAAACATATCTGCCTCTCCAACATGTCCTATTTATGTCACAAGCAAAATTTAGGTCTTTCAGTCTAGTAGCTCTGATGCTGTTTGTTTTGCAGATGTGAAAAAGGTTCATGAAAGCAGGATCCAGGGATGCCTTGTATGCCAGGCAAAGATCACCTCTCAGAAGTCTGTATAATACCAAGTAACAAGACAGCGCCTTGAGGAGATCAGTGTAGGATATTTTGTTGGTTGTTTGTATTCTTTTTGTAAGGAACCTTTGTGGATGTTCCATTTGCTGCATATGTCTAGTCAGGCCCATACCGAATGAGGCATTATACTCTATGATGGGTCTGATGAGGGCTGAACACAGTGGTATGAACTCTCTGGACCTAGATACCATGCCCTTGCTTATAAGTTGAGCAACATAGAAGGATTTTCTTGTTACCTTGGACACATGTTGGTTGATGGCTAGGTTACTATCTACATGACTTCCCAGATCCCTAACTAGTGAATCGACTTTTTGGGGTGTTTTATTGATAATGTAGTTATCTGGAGTGGGTAGTTTCCCAAAAGGTAGTATAATGCATTTCTTGCTATTGAGTTTTGAGCCATGCCTTTGGCACCAAGTGTGTACCTGTGTTAGACCTTCTTGAAGGGTGTTCTCATCTTGGGGGGGATTAAATGACTGGTCCCAGTTTGCAATCATCTGTGAACATGGTTAACCAGAGGCCTTTGATATTGGTTTTGACAACTGAGCAGTACATGCAAAAAAGGACTAGGCCTAACACAGAGCCCTGGTAAACTCCACTGGTGACTGGCCTCTTTGTGGAGGTGGCCCCACCAGTTCTAACCTTCCGGGTCTTATCAGTGAGCCAACTAGCTGTCCAGCATGTTATCAAGGGGTTTATACTTAATTCCATAAGTTTGTTGACATACCCAAGTGGGATATTGTATCAAATGCTTTAGTGAGATCTAGGTAGGCAGTATGCATCATTTCCCCCCTCATCCATTGCTTTAGTGACCTTTTCAAAGAAGTTCACCAGATTCAGTAAGCATGATCTTTCTTTGACAAAGCCAGACTAAGATGGATCCAATGTCTGGAGGTCTCCTATGAACTTAATGATAATTTCCATGATAATCCTTTCCATGGCTTTGAAAATAAGACTAGCCAAACTAATGGATTAGTAGTTTCCAGGATCTGTTGAGGGTCCTCCCTTATGAAGGGGTATGATTATTGTATCCTACATTCATATAGCACAAAGGCTGCTTTAAGACTGTAGTTAAATAATGACTTCAGGGGTCTTGATAAGTTGTGTTTTAGAACTGTTCAGGAGGCATCCTGGGATGTTATTGGGGCCCATTGAGGCCATGTTCTTGCTTTTAGTGAGCACAGTCAGCACATGCTCACTAGTTATAGTTGTATGGGTTATGTTTGAGGTATTTTTCAGGGGATGGTTGGGGGTGAGAGGGGGTAAGGTTGGAATCAAATTTGCTATATCATCAAGCTTGGTGAATGTGATGCCATTAACTATCAGTTCAACACATTGCTGTGTGCTGCCCCTGAGGTTTCTGACATAGCTGAAGAAGGCCTTATGGTTATCTTTCACCGTTTAACCCCAAAGTTGGCTTTGCTTGATGACCTAATTACCCCCCCCCCCTTAGTTGCCTATTCAGTTTGATGAGAGAGTTTTCCTTTATGAGAATTATCCTTCCTGATTTTTGCCATAATTTTTTCCTTTTATTGTATATCCTGTTTAATTTGGGATGCCCCCAGGGCAGTTTGTTTCTAGGGCTAGTCCTAGGCTTACTTTTGGTAGGTACAGCAGCCTCTATGCAGCCATTAGCATGGGTGTACAGAGTTTCTGACAGCAATTTAGCATAGACTGAGGTATTCTCAGGGTTTAGAGGGGCACTGCATTTTGACAAATCATCACTTAAGAAAAGGTAATTTGCCATGGAATAGTTCTTAACTGTTATTGTTTTTTTGTCACTCATCCCTTCCCTCTCTAACATAGAGGGAATATTCTCTGGAACTTCCTCTGCAGCTGGAACACTGGACAACTCACTCTGAGATAAAGAGTCTTTCTCACAGGCTATGTGCTGTGGTATAGGCTCAGACACAAGCATCAAATGTTTCCAGTTCCACCTAAACTCTACTCTTTGTGATTCCACAATATATGATTTCGGCTCTGGGCAAATATTCTTCACGACTCCAATCGAACCATAACCTTTTGACGTTTGCATCCTTACCAGTTCTCCTTCTCATAATGGATTGAGTGGTTTGTTGGTCTTATCATAGTAGGACTTCTGGGTTAAATGCTTCTTCAACAAATTGGTTTTCACTAACCTGTTGTTCTTGACACATGGACCTAACAACTGACTACTGATTGGTAATGTGGTTCTGGTTTGTCTCAACAGAAGTCTCTGAACAGGTGAACCAAAATGTTTATCATGAGGAATATTTCTGAGATTCAGGAGATTCAGGAAAACATCACTATTGTCTCATTTTGACTTTTCTAGAAACTGTTTTGTACTTTGAACTGCAAGTTTTGCCAAACCACTTGACTGCGAATACTCTGGGCTACTCCTGACATGAGTAAAGTCCCACTCTTCTGCAAATCTTTTGAACTGTTGATTTGCAAACTGTGTGCCATTGTCAGAAATAACTGTGCGGACTACCATGGACTGCAAAATGATGCTTCATCTTAGTAATGACAATACTGGATGCTAGGTTAGGAAGTAGGTCAATCTTGAGCCAAGTAGAATAAGAGTCTACTAATACCAAATAATGTTGACCATTCCACTCGAAAATGTCAGTGGCTACTGTTGACCAAGGTAGTTCAGGAATCTGGTTTGGCTGAAGTGTTTTTTTCTGTTGATGTGACTTAGTACTATTACACACGGAACAAGATAATAACACTCTCTTAATGTCTTGTGACAAAGAAGGCCAAAATACTAGACCTCTTGCCCTTTTTTTGGTAGAGTCTGCTCCTGGGTGACCATGATGTAAGATAGTAATATACTTGTGTTGCAAGGACTTCGGAACAATCACTTTCAAGTTCATGATGATACCTTTGTCAAACAAAATCTCATCTCTGCATGGAAAATAAGGTTGCACTTCTTGAGGTAAACTAGATTGCTTTGAAGGCCATCCTTGATTGATAAAGTGGTTGAGCCTTTGTAAAACTGCATTGGTGGCTGTGTGATCTCTCAACTCATCAAGATATGTGGAAGAAACATTTCTCACTTCCATGACTTCAAAATCAAGGTTCTCATTCTCATGCTATTCAGTGGTGTTTCTGGGTGATCTGGACAATGTATCAGCAAGATAAAGACATTTGCCCTTCTTGTAGACAAAAGTGAAATTATACTTTTGCAATCTCAACATCATATGTTGCAATCTGGTTGGAGCTGTATGCATAGACTTTCTCAAGAAAGTGACTAGACATTGTTGGTCTGTTTCGATGTGGATAGGTCTACCGTAAACATAATCATGGAACTTTGAGCATGCAAACACAATTTACAAAAGCTCTTTCTTGATCTGGGCATACTGCATTTCAGTTTAGGTAAGAGTTCTCAATGCACAGGCAACAGGTTGACCCTCTTGAAGAATGACTGCACCAAGACCAAATCATGAAGCATCACATGTAAGAGTAACTGACTTGTGAACATCATAGTATCTGAGAATTGGTGGACTAGCAATTCTCTGTTTCAGGACATCAAATGCTCTCTGGTGTTGCTCTAACCAAGACCATGATACATCTTTATACGTCAGCTCTCTAAGTAGTGCTGCTAGTTGACTCAAGTCTGGAATGAACTTGCCTAGATAGTTGACCATGCCAAGAAAACTTTGCAGGGCTTGAACATTGTCTGGAGTTGGCATCTCGAGAGTGTCTGTTTGCTTAGAAGGATCTGGTCATAGGCCTGAACTAGTAAATAAATGACCAACATAAATAACTTCTTGTAGCCTGAATTTGTATTTTTGTGGACTGAGCTTAAGATTCACTTGAAGTGCTCTTTCCAGAACTTTTCTGAGGTTTCTGTCATGCTCATCTTCACCATTACTTCCTACTAGTATGTCGTTTACTATAATAGCACAAGGATACCCAGAAAAAATGTGCTCCGTTGCACGTTGAAAGACTTCACTTGCAGAATTTATCCCAAATGGTATTGTCAAAAATATGTACCTTCCAAACAGAGTTTTGAACTTAGTGAGCAATGATGATTTCTTATAACAACAAAATGTGGAGTCACTAGGAGTTAATGCTCTAGTGCAATAAGCCAGATAAACGTAATGAAATAAAAAATGATAGCACAAGAGCAAAACAATGAAGAGGTAGATCACGCCAATGCAAAGTCCCATGTACAAAATCTCTCCAAACTCTCTGAACTCGAAGAAAGCAGAACCAAGTCAGATAATAAATATATATATGAATTTATTGCAATAACAGGTTAGCGCTTTCGCATAATAGCTTCCTCAGACCTGAATACAATGAATTTTCAAGAAGTTTAAATACTCTATTAGGCGGGAAAACGTAAACCCTTCTTAAAGTGACATACATGCTAATACCTTTACTTCAAAGCATATACCAATTCAACAATCTGACTTGGTTCTGCTTTCTTCGAGTTCAGAGAGTTTGGAGAGATTTTGTACATGGGACTTTGCATTGGCATGATCTACCTCTTCAATGATGATTTCTTGTCAAGCTTAATTTGCCATAATTAACTCTTTGCATCTAAGACAGAAAAAAAAACAGTGGTATTTTGCATCAGAGCTGTGACTTCTTCAACTGTGTGCAATGGATGATGAGGTCTTTTTAGTGTTTTGTTCAAATCTCATGGATCAATACATATTATGAGCTTTTCTTATGAGCTACCACTATGGAAAATACCCATTCAGTGGTTCATCAACTGGACAAATTACACCTTGCTGCACCATTTTGTCTAGTTCAGCTTTGACTCTGTGCTGCATAGCTACTGGAACTTTCCAGGCTGGTGTGACAACTGGACTGACATCTGGGTCTGACTTCATGGAGAACACAGCGGGAAGCCTGCCTAGTTTGTCTTCGAAAAGATTAACATATGTAGAAAAAAATACACTGGGCAAAATTAGAATGGTGGTCTTTTAAGCTAACATGATGGACTTCCTTGTTAAATGAAATCAGTCAAATTTTCAAACTATCTCTGAGCCCTAATAATGACTGGACATGCCTCTTAACCACATAAAATAACAAGTCATAACTTCTCCCAGCAGAGTAACATGAAAACATCATTGAGCCTTCAGTCTGAATTTCTTCACCTGCATAAGCAACAAGCTTTGCACACTTTGCCAAATCAAGCCTTTCACCATGACACACTCTGGCAAATGTTTCTGCTAACATAACATTGTACTTTGAACCTGTGTCAGCTTTGAGCTATATGGGTTTTCCATTTATTCAAACAGCACAAAATACTTCATTCTTTGCCTTTAAATCTACTGCATTGACTGTTTCATAAAGCACTGGCACACCATTAACATAAAGAGTAGGGTTGCAGCTTTCTAATTGATCAACTCATTTATTAAAATGTTCCCTTTTAATAAAAGAATATGTGCGTTCTGAAATGATTTTCATTCCTCTCGGGTGTACAGATTTTTGCAGAATGTCCAGATTTTTGCCTCATATTTTTTGGTCTGTTGTTCATAAAATTGTAGTTTTCTGGCAAATTTGTGGCAAATCATTAAAGATTTAAGTTAGAAAATAATGACAGACATTTGAGTTTCAGACTTCATACCCTTCAGAAAAGTCATGCTAATACAAAACCTGTTATTCTATCACCTTTCTAAATTTGTAAGAGCAATATTTAAAAATTGTCCCCATTTTTGGGCCTTTGTCCCACTTTTATACGTGGCTTTGTCTAGATTTCTTCATCTAAGAGGTTGAGAGGTATGATTCTACTTATTGCATTTGTGGCACTGCTGACCAAAAGCTAAACATTTTTCCCTTTTTATATTCACGATGTCTACCACAATTATGACATTTGGCAATGAAACTGGATAGGGGTCCATGTTATGAGTTTGCTGGCTCAATGTTATGCTTCACTGAGACTGTGCAAACTCTGGGATCTACTTGAAAGCTCTGGGGTTTACCAGTGAGTGCTGCAGGGGCTACAGTTTCTACCATGTGCTTGGGCCTGTTTCTTTTAACCACATTTTGCATACTGTCAGCATGAACTCTAGAAGTTACTAGAAACATGCAGCTCTTATTTGTAAGCATATTGGTGTCGTTTTATGTGAGCTGGTATAGTTGACAAATCTGAATGTCCTTATTCAAAGTTAAATTAATGTCATGAAGCAAAATCTTTCTCACAGCATCATCCTTAATACCACACACAAGTCTGTCTTTTACCAACTCATCCCTTAAATCTCCAAATCTGTACAATTTAGCATTGTTTCTGAAGTCAGTTATATATGTTGCAAAAGTCTCACCAGGCTTTTGATCCCTTGTATAAAAAATAAGTGCCTTTCCATTGTAACATTTGTCTGGGGATTACAAATTTCTCTGAATTTACGTTTTAAGCACTCAAGGTCATCCCTTGACTCAGCTGGTACAACAATATGTTGGTTTCCCCTCTCCTGCAAAGACAGCAGGTGCATACACAAATGAATCCACCTTTCAATGGCTTTTGACCAAGTTAAATTAAGCAGAATAAATGCCTTTATATGGTCATCCTTATCAGAAAATGCAGCCTGTATGAAAATGCCATACTCTTGCTCAAACACTCTCCAGTTCTCTGCAATATTATTGTCAGACACAAGTGCACTGGGTTTTGGAAATCCATCTGCCATGCTAACAAAGTATGCACAAACGCACTGAAAATATGTCCCTTGTAATTATGTACGAACAAACTGTTTTGTGAGCTTGTAACAACATTCAAATGACCAATAAACTCTTCGAAACACTACTTTATGAAATACGCTCTGAAATGGCTGTATTGTGTGAAATAACTTTACTGTAATACTGCACAAACACGCAAACACTTTATACACTTCTAATTCGGATATGTATAATTAATATGAAAAATATGTGCTTAATGAAAAAATGCAGTTGTTTCCTCTTATTTTATTGGTTTTATGCAATTCAGACTTTATTTCAAACATTCTCCATAGTAATTTGAATATTTTATCAATATCGGACATATCAGTTTATTCTAATTTCATTTAGAGAATTCTGTATGCCTCATTTCATATTTTGCAAATAAGAAACTATTTGAGCAAGT
Organism: Protopterus annectens; assembly: GCF_019279795.1. Classification (NCBI taxonomy): domain Eukaryota; kingdom Metazoa; phylum Chordata; order Ceratodontiformes; family Protopteridae; genus Protopterus; species Protopterus annectens. The sequence goes on from NC_056725.1 coordinate 1,436,795,907, forward strand.
TTTAACTTCTGATATTTGTTTCTGACCTGTTTTGTGAATTATACATACAGTAAGGATGATCCACTGCTTTATATTCCTCCAATAACAATTGGGTGCCTCTTGGACTTAAATTGAAGAAACTGGAGCTCTTTCTGGCAACAAGTTGTTTTGGCCGTGCTTCCCTTTAGATATGCCTCTTCTGACACCATGGCCTTTTAGACATGTCACTTCTGATGCCTTGTTGCTCTTCCCTCTCTAACATAGGTGATAAGCAGGTTCATTTTGATGCTTTATTGCATAGAAATACATCAGGATGGATAGCAGCATCATAAAATCATTTATCATATAAATGAACTGATTACAGACAGACCTTACATACATACATACATGCTTACATCTCAACAGCTTACTATAAAATGTCAGTCAGGCTTGCACGTGCCCAGTATTTATACACTTGTGCAAGCCCATGGATAGCTGCTTAAAGTTACTTACACACATATTGATCTATAGTTTTAATAGGATTATGGAGCTGATTTTGATTTCAAAGAAGACAGCATTATGGTTAGACATTACAAGGGAGGACAAGTCATGGGAGGGTTGCAGCATTCTCCCATATTTGTGAGTACAGTGGTGGAGCCTCAAGTAGGCGTATTCACTATTTGGTCAAGGGTCTTTCTATTTACGAATTCCAGGAAAGTTTGTGCCTGTAGATTTGAAGCCATGTAGAATTTCCAGTCTAAAGGTGGGTAATTAAAGTCCCCCATGAGTAGGGTGTTAGGTTAGATGATGTCTCCAGTAGGTCCAATTAGGCACTGTGAGCTTCTTGTAACATGAAGGGTGACTTATAGCTGACTAGGATATGATACGAGATGTTGTCTCTGGTCATCTGCACATGGAAGAACTGTAGCACATCATCCTGTTTGACCACCCCACAGATATGCTTGTTATTGATGTAAATTGAGACACCCCCAGTGTGTATGTGGTTAGTTCTTTATTCTCATGGTTGTATAACCATTGGGATAGTGCTTTTAGTTAAGAGAGGTTGGGAACAAAACCACATGGCAGGTGTATGATAGACTTGCACCCTTGCAAAACATGATTTTTATTAATTATTCATTAGGTTGATGCTTCGACTTCTTTTTTTTTTCTGCTGGCTAGAAATTCAACCAAATCAAACTCTGGGACATATTGCAGAACCAGTTGCAGATGTGGTGGTATCTCTCAAGCACCTTAGAGTGAAAGCACCCCATGGTTAATTGCCAATATATTATGGATCAGTACACAGACAGCAACCATGGAAGATGTTTTCCATGGTGTATACTAGATAACATCTCATTTATATCCAAACAGCTAAAATGGGAGTTCATCAACAGAAAATACACATAGCCACATTGTGGTCAACTTGTTTGCTTCACTCTATGACTCTTCTGTAGGTGATATAGGGCTGCAGATCACTGCCTTTGGCCAGTACTCCAAAGGATACCCACTACCATCTAGAAGATATAATTAAATGCAAGTATTTTATGACTCACTTTGTTTCTTTTAACTTAATATATAGATTTCTATGAATCTTCTACCATTAGATGTACATTTCAAATCTGTCTGCTGCAGAACCTATATCTCATATCGACTGTATGTTTTCCAGATGTGTGAGTCTTGTGCTCTGAAAGGGTATATTGATGATAATTAAATTAATATAGCATCTACTATGTGCACAGATTGGCATGTAGTGAATGCTATTCTGGCTGTTTAGTACCCATGTCCTAGTCTATACTCAACTGCTGTTTTTGGAAACTTTATATGGTTCTCAGAACCATGACACATAACAGCCAAGGACTTATGAAAGACACGACAGACTGCATTGGGAAGACTAATACAGTATCACCAACATTTTGTAAGAATGTCCTACATGCAAGTATAATCAGCAAAAGTCACAATTCTGTTTGCAAGAAATTGTGTTATCCTAATGGAGTATGAAGTCTTTTTTGGAGCACATGCAATACAACCAGCCAGCACCAAATCCTTGACTAACTGGTATATGTCAGTGCCTTTCTGATGAGACAACTGGTGTAACTGGATTTATTGGCATTGGCTAAATGGCCTTGACTTACTCGAGATAAATCATCAGCTAGTAAAATCTCTGCAGATTCTCCTTTATCACACATATTCATTAATTCTTTCATTCTGTGATATCCAGTTTATCCTAGCAAACAAGACATAATGCAGAGAACAAATTCTGGATGAGATGCCATTCTGTTGCAGCATATATTTCTGCTTACTCTGATATGAACAAATACCTATGGGCAATTTAGAGGCTTCCCAGTATACCTTATGCACATGGAAGTTATGCCTTAGTCATATGAGGAAATTGAGCACTGTGCAAAATCCCAGAAAGAAAAGAAGGGCCTTCAGACTCTATAGAAAACAAGTTCTAAAGTATCCTGAGTTGGCTGAGAAGCCCTGATTTAAATGAAAAATTGGTGTAATATCCCAGGATCATGATTTACATGCTGACAGTACTAAATCCCTGAGTCTGCATCTGGCCCACCAACAAGCTGCGTAAGCACATTTTCACATCCTCCAGCTCAGCTCCTTATCCTAATTAGCAGAGTCATAATTTTTTTGGCAATTTTGATATTGTTTTTTACTGCCTGCAACTCCAGTATCAGAACAGAAATTAGTAGTGACCTTGTGGATTCCCTAATGTAGACAGTAGTAAGTGAGTAATTTTGCTTGACCTTTGCAAGCAACTGTGAAACTAGTGAACACAACAAAAGCAGAGACAAGTAGACAACACTTGACTGTGGAAATTTGGAAACATGGCCACCCCAGTTGAAAAGTTAAGGTTGACAAGCTGTCAGTGGTCCTCACAGGGGTATGGGCTAAGTTACGACACAGTACTACTTGATTTAGTGTGTGTGTGTGTGTGTGTGTGTGTGTGTGTGTGTGTGTGTGTGTGTGTGTGTATGTATGTGTGTGTGTGTATAGGTGTGTGCATGCCAGTGTGTTTGTGTAGTTGTCTGTGTGTCTGTATGTGTGTAGTACTACTTGATTTAGTGTGTGTGTGTGTGTGTGTGTGTGTGTGTGTTTGTGTGTGTGTGTGTGTGTGTGTGTGTGTGTGTGTGTGTGTGTGTGTGTGTGTGTGTATCTGAGTGTGCATGTGTAAGTGAGACTGTATATGTGAGTGTTCAAAAAACATAAAAATTCAATTCCAACCCCTAGCGCAGTAGTTAATAGCCACTAAGTTAATTAGTATGTCTACCCATTTGTTTTATTAGTCGCAACATCAAAGACAGACACCCTCAGTCCACTGAAGAAATTGAAATTTGTTCTCATCACCAGCAGCAACATGAACTATATCTTCTGCAATTAAAACCTCCAAAACCTCATTCTGCTTCAGTAGGGAAAAGTTAATGATCAGCTACTGTCCTGCTTGTCAGGAGAGGCAAGTCCTTTTCAGCTTGTGATATGATAGTGTTATTGGAACCCTGCCCAACTCTGCTTGAATCTATCCCCTGACTTTGAAGGGGTGGCTGCCACCCAGTCAACCAACAATCTTTTTATCAGCATCCGGTCTAGACAACCACAAGTTCCCATTTAAGGTTTTCTTTTGACCCATGACAACTGTGGGCTGTCAGCTGTACTTGCTATGGTCTGGAGGGATCTTTCACAGTACATGAGTAGAAAGCATGGAAAGACCTACTGCCAGCCAATAGACTGATACAGTTAACCATACCTAATTACAAAAATCACATTTATTTTCCACTGATTCATCAAACTGCAGCTGTGTGTGTGTGTGTGTGTGTGTGTGTGGGGGGGGGGGGGGGTGCTGAACAATTGCAAAGAAACTGTAAAAGGCTTCAACTGTTGTTTGCTTTAAAAAGATGATCCAGTATATTTAATTGCAGATGGATCTGTATATGTGTATACTACTCTTTCATAGTTCAACATTGTAAACTTCAGAATGTAGTCATAATGTATATGCCTTGACCAACACACTTGAAGGGCTTACATCACTTCCCTATTGTAATGGGTATGGATCCCCTACTGTGGAGGGTGATGCCTTAAAAAGTTACCCTCTGACTGTGCCATAAAATCTTCCTTTGTCTAAACCACTTCTGTGTGACACAGTTATGTGACAGATGGATGATACCAGATTCAAACCCCCTGCCTGTAATAATAAACACTCTGCAGAGCTGTTTATGCCTATGTCTGCCACATGGCATAGCAATGGATCCTACCACAAATACATTAAATGAATGTGTATAGTAATAAAACACACAACGTTAATTTGTACAATCATAGTGATGGCAAGGGGGTAACTATGGTGATGTTCACACACCTGTCAGCAGTGCAGTATCAATGTTTCTTTGGCCAAGGAAGCTGTTCCTGTTGTTTTGTACAACAACTTTGTCTCTGAATTGAAACCCACTGGATCTGTGTAGATATGCTATACAAGTTATTCCTGAATGCATGTGCTGCAGAAGTACTCTCACCAGAACATTCACAGAGCAAATGTTCCACTGGCAGGATATTAAAAATGACTTTATATTTCTGTTTCAAAAGTACAAACTGAGAATAATAACTTCCTACAGTGTTGTTTGTGTAATGTCATTACATTCACAGAAAGTTGCCCTTTCCTGGATTCGAACAGCAAACTACATAATTCCACTTACTAACAAGTGTATGCATCACATGTTATTACAGTGGAAGTCATAACAAAATTATGGAACTCCATCTATGTGAAGTCATTACATCATATGACTGTGTTGCAATGTGTATGACATAAAAGGGCTGGATGAGATTTCTCCCACTGTAAATGTACACAAACACTTGTGGATGTCATTCATACTTAACGGCATTAGGACACTCTATACTTACAGTCAGTCAATGAGTGTTTTGTATACTTGACTATGTATTGACAGAAGCTACGTGATATTTTGAAGAATGAATATGTCACAGGGAAAGTGGTGCTACAATTGTGAAATATTTTGGTATTTGAAGTCACGATATCAGGTTATTGCTGCAAGGGATATGTCTGCCTGTAATTTCTTTAAATGACTGTTTGTTTCCCAAAAGCTTGATACTGCTACTTACTTCTGTTTGCAATTTTCTTGACTGACTTGCTGCAAAGGTAGGTTGCTGTTATGAACTTTACTTTGGATTGCATTATTCTCAGAAGCTGTTGGCGTGTATACCACAGTTATTTTTTGACCCTGCAGAATTTTTCTACATAATGATGACAGTTTGATGGAAATTTCAATCATGAAAGCTGACCGCTTTGTTCAGAAGATGCAGAGGACCAGTCTGATATTGAGGTTGTGCCTTCAACATCTCCTGCCCCTATTTCAGACACAGTTTGTATACCTACATGTACCCATGCAACATAGACCTCAGACGATGGATAGTTTGAGGGTGACACAGTTGATCAGGGTACTCTGGTTACTCCAGTTGCAGAACAGGTTGATTCTCCCCATAGCCATTGTGAGGTCAAGGTGTCATGTAGGCAGTTGTTAGATTTGCTCAGACAAGGTCTGCTGTCCACCCTCCTCCTGATGTTGGCGTATCAGTAGGTACCACACATCATATCTCTAGTGCCATCACGGAGGCACAGACGTGCTCCACAAGGGCCTCAGAAGAGATAGTGTGAATACTAAACAATGTGCATTCTGTCAAGTGGGACTGCCTGAATCATGTACAAGATGAATGGTACACTGGACCAAGCGACATCTGTAATGGAATGTGTGCTAGGGGAGGGTTGGCATCCAATGTGTCCATGAAAGATCCTTCTCCCATAGTAGCACTACTTCCACTGCTCTGTCAGTGATTGCAGTGTCCACACTCAGATGTGGTAGGTCTCGTGATCATGGTCTTGGACATAGTTGTGATGACAGCTCATTCAGCAGACATCATTCACCTTCAGGTAGTACCCCAAATTCTAGCCAGGGCCATGGAACTAACAGTGCAACTCCTGGCTGGCAAAGGTATTTCTTGTGGTCAACCATGCACAGCTCACATCTGTCCAACATGCCAGGATGGAGTGCTAGTGCAGTGCTTGATTGGGTTCCTGAAAACAGACACACACATTCAACAAATACTTGCCCATATCACCACACACACACACACACACACACACACACACACACACACACACACACACACACACACACACACACACGTGCGCGCGTGCACTACTTATCTAAGCGGTACTGTTGATTGCTAAATATATCTTGCTACTGGCCCTACAAATTGGATACTTAAGGAATACATTTTTATTTTACTTGCACATACTCATTTCTTTGGTTTCAGCCAGGCTTGGTCTCCTGTCCCCCAACATCAACCTGTGCAAGTGCTGTGCATTACCCTTTGCACATTTCTTTGTGGCTTTGGGTTGCATATATATATCTGATGCACAGAGTGGATAGCTATTCCTTGATTACTCAGAACCTTTCTTTAATGTAAATCTTTTGCAGCATAAATGCTTTTAATCATAGCTCATCATCAGTTGTGCATAATTGCTTCTGTAGTTGTTGACTGTCACTATATTTCTGTTACTGTTTTTACTCATGCAGTCAAAATAGATGTTTAAGTTTTGTTTACTGTTATACTTGGGCAAATAATGTTAGCCTTGACCTGCTCACTGGTTTGTATACAGTGGTCAAATGAAATGCTTGATGCAATTATTAGGAAACATCCATGCAATCATAAAGTATTAGTGACATTCCAGTACATTTCCGACGTAT